>NW_012101291.1:494042-505024 GCF_000951045.1 Mandrillus leucophaeus
CTTTAGTAGAAACAGGGTTTCACCATGTTGGCCAGGATGGTCTGGATCTCCTGACCTCATGATCCACCTGCCTTGGCCTCCCAAAGTTCTGGGATTACAGGTTTAAGCCACTGTGCCTGCCCCTGTCTTGTCTTACTCTTGATCCCAAAAATAGCATTCCATAGTTCACAGTTTGCTGTTGGGTTTTTATTTCTGAGTTACACAGTACAAGATTAATGAGTTTCCTTGTGTTCAAAACCAAGCTTAATGGCTGAATGATCTTTAACAAGTTTCTTTACTTGTCTGTGAATTAGTTTCCTTATCAGAAAAATTGAATGTCCTACTCTAGATTCTCTAAAATACAAACACTGGGACAAGGATTAAGTGCTAATGCTTTAGGTGAGAGATGTGATCCCAGGGCAGCAAGAATGGATGAAAAGAAAAGGGAGGTGGTAAAGTGTGGGAAGCAACGTAGGGTAAAGCCTTTCTGCACTGGCTACTGTCATGACTACAAACACATAACTGCGTCTCAGCAGGTGAGTCAGTCACTCAGCCATGCACGAAGCCTCCAGACAGGCTGCATGGCCATCTATGTCTCAGCACAGTCAGTGGGCAGGAGGAAGGAGAGATTTTATCCTTCTGCTTCCTGTCTTTTATGAGTCAAATTTTTCCCCACTAGGAGTTAACTTTTCCACACTGTGGGTTGCATTATCAGGCTTTTTGGCAGCTATGGGTAGCCACTTCTGTGGAGTGGCATTTCATCTGGGTCTGGAGATTGTAGTAGGGGCCAGAGACTCCAGGTAAGTGGCTGCTCAGCCTCAAGCAGCAGAAGGGTGTGTCCTTTGGCTGAGATGCTGAGTGAAGCAGAGCAAATGGCTGAGCCCAGGAGACAGGTGAGGCCGAGAGACTATGACGAGGAACAGAAGATAGGTCAAGTTGGTTATGTGGATTAAATACATTACTTGCTTTTAATCTTAGGTTAAATAAAATGCTCAGAAAAGTGCCTGGGATAAAGTGAGCTCTCAAATACTTTTAACTAAAATGCAATCCAATTTATAATCCTTTTCTCTATAGACATTAATCTTTGTGAAATGCTTAAAATAACCTTTCCCATTCAGCTATGATAAAAGTACCATCCATCTGGGTTTTATTTCGGTTTGAGAAGTGAGGTCAGAATCACGCTTTATGTTTTTCCAAATGACTTGACATGGGTCCAAACACCACATATTGAGTATTTCATATTTTCCCCTTCCTTTGAAATTTGCTTTATAAGATATTAAACTTGCATATTTATTTGCTAATTTATTAGCTTTTCATTCTGTTCCATTGATACATCTATAAATTCTATTGGACTGTTGTAAGGATTGTAGCTTTATGATAATATAATACTGTAGGGTGTGTTCCCAGCTCTCTTCTTTTTAAAGATTTTCCTGATTATTTTCATATGTTTATACTTTTAGATAAAGTTAATCATTTTTAAGGTTTCTTCTTAAAATTTTCTTTTAAAAATCCTGTTGGGATTTTGCTTGCAAATATATTAAATTTACAGTGTAAATTAGGAAATACTTACGATGGTGCAATATACTTTTAAAAAACAAGCTCTCTCCTTTTATTCAAGATTTAACGTTTATTAGTAAAATTTTGTAGTTTCCTATAAGTACCAAACATTTCTGGTTATATTATTTCTAGATACTTTATGACTTTCTATAGTTGTGAATGGAATGCTTTCTTCTATATTTTACTTGATTATTGTTTGTATATTAGGAATCTACTGGCTAATTTTTAACAATCTTATTAAGTTATATTTTGTAGTATTATAAACATTTCGAGTGTTCAGTGATGTCTAGTAACATTTAGTGTGTGGTCCAACTACTACCATAAATTAGTTTTAGAATATTTGCATTCTCCAAAGATATATTTTATATTTATTTATAGTCAATCCCAGCCCCTACCCCCAGGGCAGCACCAGTCTACTTTCTGTCCCTATAGATTTTCTGAACAATTCATGTAAACGAAATCTTGCTATATATAGTTTCTTGTGTCTGGCTTGCTTTCACTTAGCATAAAGTTTTTCAAGGTTCATCTATGATGTAGCGTGTGTCAGTATTTTGTTTTTTACTGCTGGATAATATTTCACTGTATGGTTAAACCACGTTTCCTCTATTCATTTACCAGTGATGGACATTTTAGGTTCTTTCCCGTTTTGGAGCATTATGAATAATGTTACTGTGAACAGTCACATGAAGTCTTTGTGTGGACATGTTTTCATTTCTCTGGGGTAGATACATAGGAGGGGAATTGTTGGGTTATATGGTAATATTATGTTTAACTTTTTGAGAAACTACCAAACTGTTTTCCAAAAGGGTTATACTGTTTTATATTCCTACTAACAATGTATGATGGTTTTCTACTGACTTTAAAATATTTATGCTCTACGTGACTATGGAAAATTGTTTTTATTAACTATTTTTTCTGTTGATACTTGTATTAATATACATTCTTTCTGTTGTTGTTGTTGTTGTTTGTTTTGTTTTTTTTTTAATGGTAGGGTCTTGCTCTGTAGTCATGGCTGGAGTACAGTGGCACAATTATAGCTCATTGCATCCTCAAACTCCTGGGCTCAACTGACCCCCCTGCCTCAGCCTCCTGAATAGATAGGACTACAGGCATGTGCCACTATGCCTGGCTAATTTTTATTCTAAACATTTTTTTGTGGGGATGATATCTTGTTATGTTTTCCCAGGCTGGTCTCAAGTAATCCTTCCTCCTTGGCCTTCCAAAGTCTTGTGGTTACAGGCGTGAGCCACTGCACCTAGCAGAAAATATACTTAGTTGCAAGTGACAGCATTCCAACTCAAACTAGTTTAAGAAACAAAAAAAAGAAAATATTGGTTTATATAATGAAGAAGAACAAACGAAGTGTTGATCATAAACAACTAGAATTCAGGGAGTTAAAAGACAATCAGGTGGGGTCCCTCTCAGCTATACTTCTTAATCTTGAACATCTTGACAGATGATGCTCAATGGTACAGTTTTTCCTTTGATTTCTTTATGTAATATGTTTATCAGTCTCTTGCTATTATACCTTTGGATCTCAAAATATACCCCATTTGGTCACATTGTATTATTTAACATCCTTCAGTATTTTTTGCTAATACTTTGATTAAAACTTTTTCTAGATATATGGGTGAGCTTGATCTTCTTTGTTTCATACTATCTGCAAGCAATTTGGTTATTAAAATGCTTTACTAGTAAAATAAGTTCAAAAGGTTTCTATATTTTTATGCGGTCTGGAATAACTTAAACAGTATTATAATAATTTGTCCCATAGCTTAGATAAAGCTCAATTCTAAAATCATTTGGACTTAGTATTACTTTTAAAGGTAGATTTCTTGTCATTTTCTAACAGCTTTTGTAATTGATGTATTCAATTTTTTTTTTGCTACTTCTTGCATTAATGTTGGTAATTTTTATTTTGTTAGGAAATGATATATTTCCTGTAGGTTTCCAAATGTGTAGCTGTAGAGTTGCATATGATAGTCTCTTGTAATTATTTTAACCTGTATGATGACTTTGGTTAGGAATTGGTTATACTAATTTATAATTCTACTTAAAATATAAAATGATTCCATTCCTGTTTTCTTACATCATCTTCTACTCTGGATGTTATCACATGACAAAATTTTGCCAAACTGCTGTGTGTATATTTTATCAAACTGACTTCCATTTTCTTGATTATAAATGAAGGTCAATGTACTTTCGTGAGTTTATCAGACATTATGGTTCTCTGCCACTGTCAAATGTATGTTTATAACCTTTGCCTGCCTTAATAATTTATTTGAGACTTCTGGTGCTAGCCAAAATGGACTCACTCCACTATGGCCTATCTTCCCTACAGATTACAACTAATAACTCTGGATAGAATTAAAAAAAAAAAAAAAAAAAAAAACTACCTGAAGACAAAAATAAACACTAGTTGTCAGATTGGGGAAGAATGTCAAATCTTAAAGAACAAGCAGTATGGGAAGGAGTTTTCTGGGGTTTTTTTCCTTTGTCTTCAGGGTTTGATCCAAGGGTAGCCCCAGTGGCAGAATTGTATAACATGTATGGACAGCAAAACTCAGAGAAGGCCTTCCCCGTCTGACCAGAAGACCAAAGGAGGAGACTCCTGCACGCCAGAGAGTCAGGGGGAAAGTCCCAGTTGTTTTTCTTTTATCTTTTTTTTCAGCAACCCCATTTGTGAAGCTCCCTGCTGTACTGGTGGTGGTAATAGCATAGACACTGAAAACCTTGAGAGAAAACTTATCTCTCTGGTCAGAGAAACTGAAATAAGGGATTCCTGTGGTGTGAGATTCTGGAGCACTCCCTCTGTTTTATCTCATCATTTTACTCTGGGTGTGGCTCCAGCCATGCAAAACTGTGAAAGCACAGAGGCTAATACTCAGAGAGAGAAACATGTATTTCTAGTCAAAGAAACGAAAAAAGGTGGGACCTCAGGACCTGGAAAGTGTGGGAGAAATCCTGGGCAGAAGACAGCTAGAGAAGGGAATCCCCTGATTCTGTATAAACCAATACAAGTCATTCCTCAGCTGCACATGTGTGAAACAGGCCCAGAGAAGCATAGCATGGGATTTGAGGACTGAACTAGAATCAGGGACCTTCATAGGCATTTATATAACAGTGTCTTGTATGTTTACCTGTGTAGTTATTATTTCGAGTGTGCTTTCTTTGTGTAGATTCATGTTTTTATCTGATATTTCTTTGCTTCTGTCTGAGAGACTTCTTTTAATATTTCTTGTAGTGTGGGTCTGCTCTTGGTGAAATCTTTCAGCTCTTGAATATCTGGAAAACCAATATTGCCTTCTCTTTTTGCTTCTTCCTGCCAGCTCCTTGATCTTGAGTCACCTCTGTTTTTGAAAAATATTTTTGCTGAATATGAAGATTGAGGCTGACAGTTCATTTTTTTCAGCATTTTGAAGATGTTGTCTGTTGTCTTTCCACTGACATCATTTCTGTTGAGTTATCTTTGTTCCCCCACATGTTACCTATTGGTGATTTTTATTATATTTTTTAACCTGGCTGCTTAAAAAAATTTTTTTTTTTGTAATCATCACTGGTTTTTGACAATTTGATTATGGTGGGGCTTGGGATGGTTTTCTTCTTATTTCTTTGGCTTAGAGTTTTAGATTCTTAGATCTTGTAGGAGTAAGATTTTTATCAAATTTGTAAAAATTATGGCCATTATTTCTTCAAAAATTTGTTTCTGCTCCTATGTTTTTTCTTCTTTACTGATTCCATTACAAGTATGTTAAGCCACTTGAAGTTTTCCCATAGCTCACTGATGCTGTCTGTGCTCATTTTTTTAAATTCCCTTTTCTCTCTGGGTTTTGTTTTTTTTTTTTTGCATAGTTTCTATTGTTACATCTTCAGGTTCACTAATTTTTTCTTCTGCAAAATCTAATGTGTCATTAATCCTATCCAATGTATTTGCCATCACGCATTGCAGTTTTCTTCTCTAGAAATTTTACTTGGTTCTTTTTTATATCTTCCATATCTCTACTTAACTTTTTAAACATGTGGCATATAGTTGTAGTAACTTTTAATGGCTATGCTTGCTATTTCTAATATCTATTATCAGTTACGGTTTGTTTTCAATTTATTTTTTTCTCATTACAAGTGATATTTCCCTCCTTTTTTGTATCTAGGAATTTTTTATTGGATGCCAGATACTGTGAATTTTTCCATTATGGTTACTGCATATTTTTGTGTTTCCATAAAATGCTATTGCTCTTTGTTCTGGGACACAGTTAAGTTACTGGAAGCATTTGATCTTTTCAGGTTTTGCTTTTAAGATGATTATGTAAAGCTGGAGCAGTACTCAGTAGAGGACTATTTCTTTTCCACTATCGAGGCAAGACTGTTCTGTGTACTCTGTCTTACATTCTGAGGATCATAAAGTTTTTCAGTCTGGCTGAAGGGGAAAGGCATCATGTCTAGCTGTATGTGAGCACTGGACAATGTTACTTCTAAATCTTTGGTGGTTCCTTCCCCAGCCTTGTCTAGCTTCCCCACATGCATGTGCTTATTATACTCACTGAATACTCAAGGGTGCTGTTCCACAGTGAGCAAGTATACGCACACCTACCCCCAAAGGCTAGGGAGCTGATAGGCTGAAGAAAGAGGCTGACAAATTCAGTTTCTCAGAAAGAAACTTTTAATAGGAGCTTGCAAAAAAAAGTGGTCTCAGGGAACTGAGAGATGGTGGATTCCCCACACCTGCCCTCCAGAAAATGTCCTTTATGTAGCAGGTTTTTAAGGTAAAGACATGTGCAGCTGGTCATGCCTCAAATTTTCCTGCAAAACTTGCAACCACTGGGGAGATCAGATAAGCATCTTTATGAGGGATTATCTATGCTAGAGGCATTGCTAAAGATCTTACTGCAGAACACCTTGGTATGTGGGGGTCAAACATGGGTCATCATGGCAGTTTCACTTCAAGATGGCATCAGTCTTAGGGTACAACAGGCTGTCTTCCTATAGGTACCCTCTGCAGATTCTCCTTTTCTGTGATACTGTCTCTTCTCTGATACTCTATCCTGCAAATGCTAGCTGCCTTGGCTTCTCTAGACTCTCAGCTACATCTTCTCAACTTGTCATCCTTTTGTTGAATTGATCCCTTCATCATCATCATCATCATCATCATCATCATCATCATTCTTATTACTTATCTCTCTTTATCCATGGCAAATTTCTTTGTTCTAAATCTTGATACCACTAATGAGATGATATCCTTTTAAGTACTTTACTCAATGCCCTTGAATTATGAGGGTTTCCATGCTGGCTGGTAGGAATATAAAGTATTATTGGCTCTGTGTAAGCTTTGGAGATTTTTCCTTTGATTCTTTTTGGTTGATTCTTTCCTCATCCTTTGGTAGTTTCCTCACATGCTTTCTCTGATCTGTCCTCAGCTGAAGACTCAAGGCTTTGAAGATTCTGGAGCTCTCTCCTAATGTGCCCCTCTCTTCTCTGGTGCTCTGTCCTGTGAGGCCTAGCCACTTTAGCCTCCCTATCTTCCAGCTGTTTCTCCTCAGCTCAAGGAGATTGCTAGCCTCTGCTTAGATTCTCTCTTCTCATGCAGCGACTTGGAAACTCCCTCTAGGCAGTAAGCTAAAATGTTCTGTGTTTTCCCTCTGTGAGATGACACTGTCCGGAACTGCCTGTTCAGCGTCTGAAAATAATTGTTTCATGTGTTTTGTCCTGTTCTCAATTGCTTCAGATGGGAGGGAGCATCCAATCTCTATTACTCCATATTGACCACATGTAGAAGTCCTTATTTTTTAATTTCTTTTTTATTTTTGGCTATAGACACTCTGTTGTGCTATCAAATACTAGATTGTATTCATTCTATCCAACTGTACTTTTATACCCATTAACCATACTCACTTCCACCTCCCACCATCACCATTCCCAGCATCTGATAACTATCATTCTACTCTCTATTTCTGAGTTCAATTGTTTTAATTTTTAGCTTCCATAAATGAGTGAGAACATACAAAGTTGTTTTCTTCTGTGCCTGACTTATTTCACTTAACATGTTATCATCCAGTTCCATCCATGTTGTTGCAAATGACAAGATTTCATTCTTTTTTTAAGGCTGAATAGCACTCCATTGTGCATATGTATCATATTTTCTTTATCTCTTAGTCTGCTGATGGACACTTAGGTTGAATTCAGATCTTGGTTATTGTGAATAGTGCTGCAATAAACATGGGAATGCAGATATCTCTTCACAATTCTGTTTTCCTTTCTTTTGGGTATATACTTAGCAGTAGGATTGCTAGTTTATACGGTAGTTCTATTTTTAGTTTTTTGAAGAACCTCCATATTGTTGTCCATAGTGGTTGTAGTAATTTACATTCCCACCGACAGGTACAAGAGTTCCCTTTCCTCCACATCCTCGCTATCATTCCTTATTGCCTGACTTTTGGATAAAGTCATTTTTACTGGGGTGAGATAATATCTCATTGTAGTTTTAATTTGCGTTTCTCTGATCAATAATGTTAATCAGCTTTTCATATAGCTGTTTGCCATTGATATGTATCCTTTTGAGAAAAGTCTATTCAGACCTTTTGCCAATTTTTAAATCAGATTATTAGATTTTTTTCCTATGAGTTGTTTGAGCTCCTTATATATTCTCATTATTAATCTGTGTCAGATGGATAGTTTGAAAGTGTTTTCTCTCGTTCTGTGGGTTGTCTCTTCACTTTGTTGATTGTTTTCTTTGCTGTGCAGAAGCTTTCTAACATGATGTGATCTCATTTGTACATTTTTGCTTTGGTTGCCTGTGCTTGTGGCACAGAAACTTTGGTTGCCTGTGCTTGTGGGACAAGAAACTTTGGCCCAGACCAATGTCCTGAAAAGTTTCTCTAATGTTTTATTTCAGTAGTTTCTTAGTTTGAGGTCTTAGATTTAAGGCTTTAATTCATTTTGATTTGATTCTTGTATATGGTGAGAGATAGGGATCTAGCTTCATTCTTCTGAATATGATATATCCAGTTTTCCCAGCAGCATTTGTGTGTCCCTTCTCCAATGTATGTTCTTGACACCTTTGTTAAAAATGAGTTCACTATAGATGTATGGATTTATTTCTGGGTTCTCTATAGACATCCTCATCTTTAATAACTTTAAAAGTACTTTTAAAGTACTTATTTTATGGATGCAGACTATATCTATGATTCCTGTTGATTACATTTTTTGTTTTTTCCTTTCGGAATCCTATGTAGCCTGTGTTGATGGAATGTTCCTCAAGGGTAGTTTTGTGTTTCCTTCTACCAGATTATGTTAATTTCTCAACTTCGCAGAATTTCCACAGATGAAAATCCACTGAAAACAAGCTAACAAACTATATGAAATCATTGTTTTTAGACATTGGACATCTTTGGTATCCTCAGATCACATGGAGAATGTAAATTCAAAGTTGAAACCAATGTATGGTATTGGTCCACATTTTTAAGTTGTTGAGAGTTTTCCTTTCTCAACCTAGAGCCCAAGCAAAGACTAACGAACTTTCTCATAATCCTTGTGATACGGTTTGGCTCCGTGTCCCCATCCAAATCTCATCTCAAATTGTAATCCCCATGTGTTGAGGAAGGGACCTGGTGGGAGGTGACTGGATTATGAAGGTAGTTCCTCTGTGTAATTCTCATGATAGTGAGTGAGTTCTCACAAGATCCGATGGTTTAAAAGTATGGCAGTTCCCCTTTGTGCTCTCTGTCTCCTGCCACCATGTAAGACGTGCCTTGCTTCCCCTTCACCTTCTGCCATGATTTTAAGTTTGCTGAGGCTTCCCCAGCCATGTGAAACTGTAAGTCAATTAATCCTCTTTCTTTTTTCTTTTTTTTTCTTTTTTAATAAATTACCCAGTCACAGGTAGTTCTTTATAGCAGTGTGAAAATGAACTAATATAACTTGCATGCTGATGGATAGTTTTTTCTTTCCTGGAAGATGTCAAGCTTTGTGTAGATATCTCAGTTCCAGCTCCCAGTATCACATGGGACGTTTCTGTCCTCACATGGGTATAGAAACACAAATCCTTACATTATTGAAACAAACATTTCTTCCCTATTCTCTAGGAATTTCAGAATCAGTTCCCATGTTTATTGTGGTTTTTGGATTCCTCTTCATTTGTAGGATGTGAAGATTTCTCTGTATTTCTGATAGCATTAGTTATTAATTTTAAAGTATGCATATATATAAAGCTACATATGTATATTTTTATACATAAAAATTATAAAGATATCTGAAAGATTATATACATTTACATAAATAAAATATTTCAGATAACTACATATTTTCTATGATTACTAGTTGGTGGCAACTTACTGAAGCTTCCAGCCCTCAATAATTTGAAGTTAAAAAAATAAGTACCTGGCCAGGCAAAGTGGCTCATGACTGTAATCTCAACACTTTTGGAGGCCAAGGTGGGAGAATTGCTTGAGCCCAGGAGTTTGAGATCAGCCTAGGCAAGACTGCAAGACCTTATCTCTACAACAAATGAAAAAAATTCCAGGCGTGGTGGCGCACACCTATAGTTCTGTCCCTTAAATGATGCTGCCTCCCTTAGGTATGTGAAATATACTGGATTCCTGTGAGAAAGCAGAATGAGGATAAGATTATTATAGTCTCTTTGAATGAACATTTTATTAGTAATCTTATTGTTATTTTTTAGTAAGAGCGTGCCACCATACATTTTTATGTGTGTGTATATGTACACACACAGGGACATAGCTAAACAGTTTTTAGTGATGATGATTCAGACTACATGTGTTGTAACTGTCTGATTTTGTTAGTGAGAATTGGCTGGATACCACTTCAGGACACTCTTAAGCAGGGTTCAGCAAACATTTTCAGTAAAGGATTAGATAAAGTCTAGTTTTGGCTTTGCAGGCCATATGGTCTCTGTCACAATTACTCAACTCTGCAGTTACAGTGCGAAAGGATCATAAACAATATGTAAACGACTAGGTGTGGCTGTGTCCCAATTAAATTGTATTTATAAAAACAGATTTGGTCCATGGGTTGTGGTTTGCTGGCCGCTGCTCTTGAGTCTATACCATGATAAAATGCTATAATCACATACGTGTATCCATAAACTAAGGCTTTCATTGTGCATATGCGCATGGAATTCCCAGATGCTGTCTGAGTCAGGTGGAGAGAATCTGGGTGGCTCCTCTTGGAACTCCAGTAGAGTAGTGAAAATCAGATGGAACCCTCTGGCATGTACCTCCTCTTCTCTTATCACAGACTGACTGCAGTAAGAAGGTAAACAATGTTGATCTTGGCCAAGGAGCTTTTCATAAGATGAATATACTATTCACTGACTTTTTGAATCATTCTTGTCTTCCCAGAGCCTTGTAGGGCTGGTAGAATGACCAAAGTGAGGTTGAGTTTTTAGATTATGATAATATCAGATGGAGAAGTGTGGAACTTTTAAAGAAAAAATT
>NW_012101291.1:506029-517631 GCF_000951045.1 Mandrillus leucophaeus
AAATATGTAATACATTCCCAAGGGTCAACTATCAGGAATTATAAGACAATATCCTTTCCACCTCATTTCTGTATTTGCTCAGTTTCCACTATGGGTGATTACTGGTATAAGTTTCTTAATAATCATTTCATCGAATTTTTAAGCATATGCAAGCCAGTACACATAACTATTTTTCTTTTCACCTTTATATACAAGTGATAGCAAAGATATTATTCTGCATCTTGCTTTTTTGCTTAATAATATATCTTAGTGATCTTTTTGTGTTAATCCAGTTTTTTCATGCATTTTGCAACTGCACAGTTTTCCATTGTATAAATAACCATAGTTTTTAAATCTGTATTTTATCCATAGACTTTCTAATCTCTGGCTATTGCCAACACCATTGCAATGAATAAGCCTGTCTGTTCGTTATTTTGCATGTGCCTAAGTATAGGCATACCTCATTTTACTACACTTTGATTTACTGTGCTTTGCAGATGTTGCATGTTTTACAAACTGAAGGTTCATGGCAACCTTGTGTGGAGCAAATTTATAAGCATCATTTTTCCAACACCATGTGCTCACTTTGTGTGTCTGTGTCACATTTTGGTAATTCTAGCAATATTTAAAACTTGTTCATTATTACATCTGTTATGGTGATCTGTGATCAGTGATCTTTGATGTTACTATTGTATTTGTTTTGAGGCACTGTGAATCACTGTGCCCATGTAAGACAGCAAGCTTGATAAATGTGTTTGTTCTGACTGCTCCACTGACCTGCTATTCCCTCATCTCTACCCTGTCCTTGGGCCTCCCTATTCCCTGAGACAAAACAATAGCAAAATGAGGTCAGTTAATAACCTAACAATGGCCTCTAAGTGTTCAAGTGAAAGGAAGAGTTGCACATCTCTCACTTCAAATCAAAAGCTAGAAACTGTTAAGCTTAATGAGGAAGACATATTGAAAGCTGAGACAGACTGAAAGCAAGTCCTCTTGCACCCAACTGTTAAGTTGTGAATGCGATAGAAAAGTTATTGAAGGAAATTAAAAGTACTATTTCAGTGAACACACAGTAAAAAAACAAAACAGCCTTATTGCTGATGTAGAGAAAGTTTGAGAAATCTGGATAGAAGATGAAACCAACCACAACATTGCCTTAAACTGAAGCCTAGTCCAGAGGAGACCCTAACTCTCTTCAATTCTGTGAAGGTTGAGAGAGGCAAGGGAGCTGTAGAAGAAAAGCTGGAAGATAGCAGAAGTTGGTTCATGAGATTTAAGGAAAGAAGTCATCTCCATAACATAAGACTGCAAGATGAAGCAGCAAGTGCTGATGATGATAAAGCTGTACCAAGTTATCCAGAAGATTTAGCTAAGATAATTGATGATGGTGGCTACATTAAACAATATATTTTCAATGTAGATGAAACAGTTTTCTATGGAAGAAGATGCCAACTAGGACTTCTGTAGCTAGAGATGAGAGAAGTCAATGCCTAGCTTCAAAGGACAGGCCGATTCTCTTGTTAGGGGCTAATGCAGTTGGTAACTTTCAGTTGAAGCCTACGCTCATTTACCATTTCAAAAATCCTAGAGACCTTAAGAATTATGCTGCACTTCATAAATGGAACAATAAAGCCTAGATAATAACACATCTATTTAGAGCATGGTTTACTAAATGTTTTGAGCCCACTGACCTACTGCTCAGAAAAATTCCTTTCAAAATATTACTGCTCTGCCAGGTGTTGTGTCTTACACCTGTAATCCCAGCACTTTGGGGAGGCCAAGATGGGCAGATCCCTTGAGCCCAGGAGTTTGAGACCAACCTGGGCAACATGGTGAAACACATCTCTATAAAAAATGCAAAAACTAGCTTGGCATGGTGGTATGTGCCTGTAGCCCCGGTTACTTGAGAGGCTGTAACGAAAGGATTGCTTGAGTCCAGGAGGTGGAGGTTTCAGTGAGCTGAGATTGCACCATAGCACTCCATCTTGGGTGACAAAGCAAGACTCCATTTTGGGGGAAAAGAAAGTACTGCTCATTGACAATGCACCTGGTCACCTCAGAGTTCTGATGGAGATGTGCAGGAGATTTATACTGTTTTCACGACTGTTAGCACAACATTCATTCTACATTCTAGATCAAGGAGTAATTTTGACTTTCAAGACTTAATTTAAGAAATATATTTTGTAAGGCTATAGCTACCATAGAGAATGATTCCTCTAATGGAGCTGGGCAAAGTAAATGGAAAATCTTCACGAAAGAATTCACCATTCTAGATGCTATTAAGAATAATCATGATTTGTGGGAGGGGGTAAAAATACCACATGAATAGCAATTTGGAAGAAGTTGATTCCAGTCCTTGTGGATGAGTTTGAGGAGTTCAAGACTTTAGTAGAAGTAACTGCAGATGTGGTAGAGCTAGCAAAGGAACTAGAATTAGAAATGGAGCCTGAAAATATAACTGAATTGCTACAATATCATGATAAAACTTGAATGAATGGGGAATTGCTTCTTTCTTATGGGTGAGCAAAGAAAGTAGTTTCTTGAGATGGGATCTACTCCTGGTGAAGATACTGTGAACATTGTTGAAATGATATCAAAGGATATAGAATATTACATAAATTTAGTTGATAAAATAGTGGTAGGATTTGAGAGGATTGACTCCAATTTTGAAAGAAGTTCTGTGGGTAAAATACTATCAAACAGCATTGCATGCTACAGAGAAATCTTTCATGGAAGAAAGAGTCCATTGAACAGCAAATTTTATTGTCTTATTTTCAGAAATTGCCACAGCCACCGCAATTCAGCAAACCCCGCCCACCCTGATCAGTCAGCAGCCATCAACATGGAGTCAAGATCCTTCACCAGCAAAAAGATTACAAATTGCTGAAGGCTCAGATGATCATTAGCATTGTTTGGCAATAAAATATTTTAAAATTAACTATGTATATTTTTAGGCATAGTGCTATTGCACACTTAGACTACAGTATAGTGCAAACATACTTTTTATTTTATTTTGTTTTTTGAAAGACAGGATCTTGCTCTGTTTGCCCAGGCTGGAGTGTAGTGGCGTAATCATAGCTCACATAGCCTTGAATTCCTGAGCTCAAGCAATCCTTCCACCTCAGTCTCTTGAAAAACTAGGATTACAGGCATGCACTACCACGCCCAGCTAATTTTTAAATTTTTTGTAGCAATGAGGTCTCACTATGTTTCCCAGGCTGGTCTTGAACTCCTGGCTTCAAGGAATCCTGCCCCCTCAGCCTCCCAAAATGCTGGGATTACAGGCATGAGCCACTGTGCCTCCCCTAAACATAACTTGTATGTGCAGTAGGAAACCAAAAAAATTGATTCACTTTATTGCTACGTTCGCTTTATTGTGGTATCTGGAACAGAACCCATAGCATCTTTGAGGTATGCCTGTATAGGATAAATCCTTAAGATAAATTTCTGGGTAAAAGTTTATACTCACAAGAGGCCGAGAAGAGTTAGGGAGTTGGGGGGTGGGGGAATGAAGAGATGTTGATTAATGGGTCCAAATATATAATTGGATAGAAGAAATAAGGCCTACTGTTCAATAGATTAGTAGGGTGACTACAGTTGACAATATTCTATTGTATATTTCCAAATAGCTAGAAGAGAATAATTCAGATGCTCCTAGTATAAAGAAAAGATAAATATTTAAGGTGATAGATGTCTCAGTTACCCTGACTTGATCTTTACACATTATACGAATGTATCAAAATAGCATATATACCCTGAAAATATTTACATCTATTATGTATCAGTAAATAATTTTAAAATTGAAATGCATTTCACAGAAAAAGGCTATATGTGTTTTAATTCTGATAATTATTGACAATTTGTCATCTATAGGGATGGCACCAATTAAAACTCGTGATAGAAATGTATGAAAGGAACCAGGCACGGTAGCTCATGCCTGTAATCACAGCACTTTGGGAGGCTGAGTCAGGCAGATCACCTGAGGTTGGGAGTTCAAGACCAGCCTGGCCAACACGGTGAAACACCATCTCTATTAAAAATACAAAAATTAGCTGAGCATGGTGGTGGGTGCCTGTAATCCCAGCTACTTGGGAGGCAGAGGTGGGAGAATCGCTTGAACCTGGGAGGCAGAGGTTGCAGTGAGCCGAGATCACGTCACTGCACTCCAGCTGAGTGACAAAGCAAGACTCCGTCTCAAAAAAAAAAAAAAAAAAAAGGATGAAAGAATATACTGCTTCATACCAGCATTATTACATCATTCTGAAATCTTTTGGATTTTTGCCATTATAACTGAGAAATAATACCTAAATATAGCTTTAGTCTGCATTACTCTTATTAAGAATAAAGTCGAGCCTTTTATATGTTTCATGAACTGTTTATATATTTTCTTCTGTGAATTCGTCATATCTTTTGTTCAGTTTTTCTACTGGGTTTTTCACGTGTTTCTTGTCTATGTCCAGGACATTTAACATTCTAGGGAGATTATCCCTCTGCTGTCACACAAATTGCAAATATTTTCCTGACTCATCATTTATCTTTTGCTATTTTAATTATTTGATAAGTTAAATTTGACCTTGGTTGTAGTACTTTTTTGTTTTTGTTTTTTCACTGCAGTCAGATTTAACAATCTTTATTTGTGGCCTTTAGATTTTATGTTTTAATATAAGTTCTACCCTCATTCCGAGGTCATAAAGAAAGTTCTCCACTATTTTCTCTACTACTTTATAGTTATTTTATTTTGCACTTAAAGATTTGATCTTTTGGAATTTATTCTAGTATACAGTGTGAAATTTGGGTCTAACTACAGTCTGTTCTCATTATTCATAGATTCTGTATTTATGAATTCACCTACTTGCTAAAATGTATTTATAACCCCAGAATCTATACTCATAGTATTTTTGCAGTCATTCTTGATACAAGTAGTGGCAACCAATTTCAGTTATGTGACATGTGCATGTTCCCAGCTGAGGTCAAACAACTGATGCTCTACCTTCTCTAATATTATAAACAAGTGGGCTTCTTCCAGCCTATTTAGTATGACATTTTCATATTTTTTGTGCTGTTTGTTGGTGCCTAAGTATGGTGCTGAAGTGTTATCTAGTATTCCCAACTGCCTTACAGAGCAAATATATGTGTTAGATTAGCTTTGTTCAGGCATGAGTTCCAGTGCTGTTAGCCATGAGTTCAATGTTAATGAATCAACAATATATATTAACTAAGGTGTTAGAGTTGTGCCTGTTAGGTGAACTGGCATGTCTAAATGGTCCCGGTTTTAAGAATGTGGGTGTGTATGAGTGAGCTCTGTGATGGGATGATGTCGCCTCCAGGGTTGGCTCCTGTTTTCAACACTAAGCTGCTGGGATAGGCTCTGGCCACCTGTGACCCTGAACTGCAATAAATGGGTTGGAAAAGGAATGAATAAATGAATACCAATTATTGTCAAATAAATATTCGTCAAGTCTACCATAATCATACAAATGCATAACAATAAACAATGCAGCACAAAAAAGCTCTGCGAGCCTGCCATATTTGTGATTGTTGGTTTCGAACGATGTGGTAGGAGGAAGTGTTCCTGACAATTTTTTGCTTTGCAAGCACTTATTTCTTGATTTAACTCATCACCACTACAACCACTGTCGTTCGCTGATTTACCAAAAATTAGGTAAACAATTACCTTACTTGTTTTTATTAATCTTTCTTAAGGTATGTATAGCTCACACTTACTTCAATGTTTACTATTAGAAGTGTTTGGATCTTTGTTTAGGAGTTTGGTAATGTTTTGGGGACCACAAATATGCTGTAGGAACTGACCTCTTGTTTATATGTGGTAAAATTCATTTTGTTACATGTTGTTTCAGTTAAACTTGCAGTTTCCAAGAACCTATTGATGAGGTTAAGTGAGGACTTACTGTATTATGGCCCTAAATATTAAAACATCAAGGCGTGAAAATTTGTTACTTGCAGAACAGGTCTGAGACTACTGTGTATTACTTGAGAAGGATTTTATAGTGTTATTGGCTCTGTGGAGACACCAGAACTGGGTAGGAATATGGTGACAGAAGAGTCACCTTTATGTAAAGAGAGAAAGGGCAAGGGCGGCAGACCACATGGCCTTGAGGAGACCAAAGGATGCATCCTGACCCAGCTGATGGAAAGGACACAGATGGCGCACACAACCGTGATGGGAGGCTATTTCTCTGAGGTTCCCAAAACCTCAGACCTCTGCCAACAGCAGAATGATTGACAAGCAGCTCTGTAAGTGATTTCACCTCTGGGAACCCTCAGAAGCAACCTGAAGAAATTCAGCCTTATTTCTTATCCTGATCAATAAGGAAAGATTAGCTGGTTTAATAGAATTGGGAGGAAGCCATATTATACATAGCTATAAAGCTATAAAAATGATTTGGTCAAGTGACCCCACCATCTCATTTCATTAGACATGAGAATAGTCAGATGACTACCCTAGAATTCAGGGTGAGAGATTTTAAATAGGTGAAAAATAACATAGGTATGATTCTATAGGTTGAAACTGTGGAAAGGAAAAGAATATAGAAAGGTTAAGAAGAGGTGAGGGAGATAACTGACATTAATTATGTGCTGACTGTGTTCTTGGTGCTTTACATAAATGTCATGGCACAGGAATAGACAATTAGGACAATGAAGCTTGATAGAAAGTCTAGAAATAGACTCTTGCATTTATGGATATGTAAAATGCGATAAGCATAGCACATCAGAGAATAGTGATGAGAACACTCGGTCTCCATTTAAAAAGTTAGAGCCCAAGTTACATCTCTAGACAGGTTCCAGATGGAATATGGAGTTTAACATAAAAATAAAATGTTAGAAGGAAAAATGGAATACTTTATCATTGTGGGTGAAAAAGGACACAAAATTCAGAAGCCATGTGTAGAAACTGATGAATTTGACTGTATCTTCTTTTTAACTTTTAAATGACAAAATATATCAAAGAAACCTAGATAAAACTTTTGTCACATTTATAATAATGTTCAGTGTTCCAAAAAATAATTAAAAGACAACCCAAAAGAAAAATAATGAGCAAGGAAAATGAGCTGGCAACTCACAGGAAAAATACAAATGGCCAAGAATCAATGGAAAAAAGCTCAATGTCCCAGTTAACCAGGAAATACAAATTAAGTGAACAATAAAATAATTTTTTACCTATGTTTTTAAATTATTTAAAAACTGATAACATATGTTATTGGCAAGGGTGTTTGAGAAGCTGGTGCTGTCAAATACGAGTAGAGTGAATTTGAATTGATGTAGCATTTTTTTGGAGTGAAATGTTCTTCCCTTCTAACATAATAAGTCAATTTCATGATAGTCATCCAGATAAAGGAGCACAGTGGTAAGAACCTGGCCTTATGAGCAAGGTTACTTGCTTGTTGAATCCTGCCTGTTAACTTATTCCCTGCTGCTGCAAGTTATTTAGCCTCTTTCTCAGCTTTGTCATCTGAAAAGTGGGAATGATCATAGCTCTGACCTCAGATGGGTGTTGTGAATATTTCAAAAGTTACTACACGTAAAGCACTTAGATTAACAACTGTAACATAGTAAACACTCAATGAGAATTATTTTGGTCATAGAAACACAATGGAGCTGGGATGTTCACAACAGCATTATTTATAGAGATTAAAAAGAAGTAAGTAACCAAAATGATTACTTTAATGGGGAAAAGTTAAATAAATATTATTGAAGACCATGTAGGCATTAGAAGAATTAAGGAGACTGGTCATTTGATTAGCTGAGCCTTTCTTTATTGAATTCCTATAATGTGAGAGGCCCTATCCTGGCACTGGAGATATAGTGGTAGATAGAACAAAATCCTTTATCAGAAACCAAAATGCTCCAAGAAATGTTAAGAAGGCAATTGCAAAACAGTGTTCTTAGAATGAGTCTATGAATGACAAAAACGAATAGCTTTACCCAAAACTATGGACATGTGAAATGCCAAGAAAAATATTTGAAAGGATACTCAACATACTACTGTACCTCATTTTACCTTTTAACATTTTCAAAACTGGAATGTGTGTTACAAGTGATGGCATCTAAGATTGGATAAAGTATGACATTAGCAAACGTTATCTTGGAGGTAGGATTGATGATTGGGTAAAGATGATAAGGGACTTTTTACTTTATTATTCTTTAGTTACACTTGGACTTCCACCTAAGGCACTTCTGTATTTACTTCTTATTACGTGAAACTTTGCTATGAGAAATATGTATATGACTGACTTGTGTAAGATAGCAACAACAACTAACCCTTCGGGTTTTGTGGAGGAGGGAGGTCCAGACTAGACGTGTACAGTTGCAGTCCCACCCTGATGCCCAGGTAGACAACTTGAGCATACAAACCTTGCCTACCTTGGCCTGTGGATCTTCCTACACTGCATTAGCCAATATTTTTTTAGTTACAAGTAACAGAAACCCACTTGTATTAGCTTAACTTTAAAAAGTGTGTGTGTGTGTGTGTGTGTGTGCGCGGGGGGGGGGGTAGATTTATCATAAGAATAAATGAGTATTGCAGAATCCAGGGGCTGATCCTGTGACCAGACCTGAGCAAGGATGCCCTCCGGAGCCAGGCTTGGGGTCTTTCAGCCTCTCTCTGGCCCTGTGTGATGTCTCTCTCTGTTTCTGTTCACCTGGTTAGTTCGTTCCTCTCCTCTCTCTGCAGAGGGGCTTTCAGACTTCTCTCTCCACAGGACAGAAGGTGGCCACCCCATGGCTGCCAGATTACATCTTTTCAATTCAAGTAGCCAACAGGGACAACTAGCATATCTGGATCCCAAATCTGAACTCCCGGGAGACAGAATCTGATTTGTTCTGTTTGGGTCAGTCAGGCATCCACAAGTGATCAATCCTTCAGGGGCAAGGAGTGGGGCATAATACGTACAGGTATTGCTGCCAGGAGCTACTTTTGTGACCAAGGGAACATAGCTACCGAGGAAGGTGAATTATGGGCCAGGCAGAGAACTTCAACTGAATAGCTGAGAAATGTTATTCCCATGACATCTTATTCCCTTTATTCTTTTTGCTCTGGTCCTAAGGGTGTCTAGGATTTTGGTGCCCTGTGGGACCAATAAAACTAAAATCCCCTTTTCTTCCCTAAGAAACTGCTGTTTCTCGCCAGAATGGTCCCTTCCTTATAGCCTTCTCAGCCTAGCTTGCTGGCCTTAGGAGAGACTGCTAGTTTTGCCTTTAAGGGCATTTATTAGGCAGGCCTTCACTAACAAAACTAGTGACTTGCCCATTTATCTTTGCCTTTGTAGATGGAATAGAAATGTATCTTTTTGCAAAAACTAGGGATACGAGGAAACAGAGAACCCCATAGCTTCAAATGACTCTCTTTCCTCCATATTCTAGTCTAATGGCGCTAAAGAAAGCAGTCTTCGTAGCCAGAATCACCACAGGGAATGCTTCTAAAATGCCTGTGACTCCCATGTACCATAGTCACCTTAGTGGGAAGGTAAAACAGAACTCAGGGCTCCCTCCTCTGAGTAGGAAGCATTTCTTAGCACGACTAGCACAAGAGATGTTTAGGGGAGACCCAGAAGCCTCTGGCTGGTTGGACAACTCTAGACTTGAGCTTCTTTTTTAATGTGGTGACAAAAAAACTCTTATAAACTGCTCTTTGGGGAAAAACATGTGAGGATCATGGTTTCTAATTTTAAATGAAAAGTCCACCTTCCACCATATCACCATCATTATTGATCAGATGTAGCCTCTTCTAAAAGCTGGAGGGAGTTGTCATGCAGAATTCAAGTGAGCTCACCTGGTCTCTAGAGGGCATTTTAAAGGACACAATGGAAATAGTTGAAGAAAATGAAAATGCCATTGGGTTCGAGCCCTCCTTGATGGGGAAGGACAAAGACAGGGATGGGAAAGGTAAAAGGAAGAGTAGGGAGAAAAATTCTTCAAGGTAATTTCCTTGAGTATGGGAGAAAAAGGAATGAGTATAAAGATCAGCTGGAGAAATGGAACTCCTTGTTGAGCTTCTTTTAATGGACTCACATCTACAGTAGTCCTGGAAGTGGCCTGTGTGATTCAAGGCCTTGGCAACAGTAAGAAAGAACAGGGCAGTGCTGAGTCCTGCCTCTATCATCGATTTGAGCAAGGGCAGGGTCTTTGACGGTGTTCTGCAGAGCATCCTTGGGCCAAAGAGGCTCCATGCATTTTTTCAGGATTTTGGATCGTTTGCAGTTTGCCCCATAACTCCCACACATTTGCTTCTTCATGTCCCAAAGCTCTGGCTGCTGCAGCGTTCCCATAGGAATGTGGATGCCTGCCAAGCGACCTCATGTGCATTCCATTCATCTCCTTGGCTGGGAGGCAGCAGGGAAGCAAATTGGCTGCTTGCTTAACTGTTTGGGTCCCACATTCACCCTGAAAGGAATCACCAAGGTTGTTGGACTTTTCCAATAATCATGAAGAAAAAACAGAAGAAAAAACAAAAGAGATATTTATTTATTCATATGATCCCATCTGGAAAACAGCTATTTTTAAGGGTAGCCTAATGAAAATCACATCCTTTGGTTTGTTTGAAATCATCTTCCACCAGAAAGGCATTTTGAAGCAATGAGGCTTTGTGAGGTGTGACTCGAAACAATGTGAGTAATTTTTTTTAAGCAATCACACCGAACTGTTAGCCATTCAATTTCAGGTTGTTGCCTTCCAAGTAATCTCAATGGGCTGTGACCCTGCAATTCCAAGATGCTCCAACCTATGTAAAATTCCTTTAAGGCAATCACTACACTCTTGCTCTGTTCTGCTTTTTGTTTATCATTCAGTCAGCACATATGGACAACTCCTGTGTGCCAAGCACTCTGCAAAGCTCTGGGGATAGAGTAATGGGGGAGGCGCAGTCTTATTGAATGTTTGACCATGCGAAGCCCCCAGGGGCCAGTGGAAAAAGCTAGCCCGACGAGGGTTTGAATCCCGGTTTAGCCTCGTGCAGATTGTGTAATCTCAGGCAACTTTCCTAAACTCTTTGAGTCACAGTGCTGCATTTCCAAAAAGAAGACGGTAAAATCTGCTTGATGGGATGTCTTTGAGGAGAAAATCAGAGGAAAATATGTAGTAAGCAGCCTTAGCACACAAGCTGATATAGAGTAATTGCTCAGAAAAGGAGAGCACTTATGATTTTAATTGTCTGAATTACACAGCTAGTTCAACTGCCTTTTTTTTTGGACTAGACTCTTACTGTTTGAAAAATTACTGTGTGAATGAGTAATATGCACAAGGTACCAAATTTAAAGTGTACAAAAATTAGACGATGAGAAGGATACCTTTTCCCTGTCCTTACCCCTGTGCCATTAGTTCTCCTCACTAGAAAGAATACAGCCAAGATCTTGTATATTTCCAGATTTAACTGTATTTCTCGGAGGTTGGTCCATAGCAACACTTAGTGTTCATTCTTTTTTTTCTTTTTTCCAGCTAATTGAGGTATAATTGACAAATATTGTTGTATATATTTAAGGGGAACAATGTGATGATTTGACATACATATATATTGTAAAATGATTACCACAATCAAATTAGTTAATGCATCATCATCTCACATAGTTATCATTTGTGTGTATGTGGTAAGAACACTTATGGCCTACTC
>NW_012101291.1:517681-529222 GCF_000951045.1 Mandrillus leucophaeus
ATGTGAGGATCATGGTTTCTAATTTTAAATGAAAAGTCCACCTTCCACCATATCACCATCATTATTGATCAGATGTAGCCTCTTCTAAAAGCTGGAGGGAGTTGTCATGCAGAATTCAAGTGAGCTCACCTGGTCTCTAGAGGGCATTTTAAAGGACACAATGGAAATAGTTGAAGAAAATGAAAATGCCATTGGGTTCGAGCCCTCCTTGATGGGGAAGGACAAAGACAGGGATGGGAAAGGTAAAAGGAAGAGTAGGGAGAAAAATTCTTCAAGGTAATTTCCTTGAGTATGGGAGAAAAAGGAATGAGTATAAAGATCAGCTGGAGAAATGGAACTCCTTGTTGAGCTTCTTTTAATGGACTCACATCTACAGTAGTCCTGGAAGTGGCCTGTGTGATTCAAGGCCTTGGCAACAGTAAGAAAGAACAGGGCAGTGCTGAGTCCTGCCTCTATCATCGATTTGAGCAAGGGCAGGGTCTTTGACGGTGTTCTGCAGAGCATCCTTGGGCCAAAGAGGCTCCATGCATTTTTTCAGGATTTTGGATCGTTTGCAGTTTGCCCCATAACTCCCACACATTTGCTTCTTCATGTCCCAAAGCTCTGGCTGCTGCAGCGTTCCCATAGGAATGTGGATGCCTGCCAAGCGACCTCATGTGCATTCCATTCATCTCCTTGGCTGGGAGGCAGCAGGGAAGCAAATTGGCTGCTTGCTTAACTGTTTGGGTCCCACATTCACCCTGAAAGGAATCACCAAGGTTGTTGGACTTTTCCAATAATCATGAAGAAAAAACAGAAGAAAAAACAAAAGAGATATTTATTTATTCATATGATCCCATCTGGAAAACAGCTATTTTTAAGGGTAGCCTAATGAAAATCACATCCTTTGGTTTGTTTGAAATCATCTTCCACCAGAAAGGCATTTTGAAGCAATGAGGCTTTGTGAGGTGTGACTCGAAACAATGTGAGTAATTTTTTTTAAGCAATCACACCGAACTGTTAGCCATTCAATTTCAGGTTGTTGCCTTCCAAGTAATCTCAATGGGCTGTGACCCTGCAATTCCAAGATGCTCCAACCTATGTAAAATTCCTTTAAGGCAATCACTACACTCTTGCTCTGTTCTGCTTTTTGTTTATCATTCAGTCAGCACATATGGACAACTCCTGTGTGCCAAGCACTCTGCAAAGCTCTGGGGATAGAGTAATGGGGGAGGCGCAGTCTTATTGAATGTTTGACCATGCGAAGCCCCCAGGGGCCAGTGGAAAAAGCTAGCCCGACGAGGGTTTGAATCCCGGTTTAGCCTCGTGCAGATTGTGTAATCTCAGGCAACTTTCCTAAACTCTTTGAGTCACAGTGCTGCATTTCCAAAAAGAAGACGGTAAAATCTGCTTGATGGGATGTCTTTGAGGAGAAAATCAGAGGAAAATATGTAGTAAGCAGCCTTAGCACACAAGCTGATATAGAGTAATTGCTCAGAAAAGGAGAGCACTTATGATTTTAATTGTCTGAATTACACAGCTAGTTCAACTGCCTTTTTTTTTGGACTAGACTCTTACTGTTTGAAAAATTATTGTGTGAATGAGTAATATGCACAAGGTACCAAATTTAAAGTGTACAAAAATTAGACGATGAGAAGGATACCTTTTCCCTGTCCTTACCCCTGTGCCATTAGTTCTCCTCACTAGAAAGAATACAGCCAAGATCTTGTATATTTCCAGATTTAACTGTATTTCTCGGAGGTTGGTCCATAGCAACACTTAGTGTTCATTCTTTTTTTTCTTTTTTCCAGCTAATTGAGGTATAATTGACAAATATTGTTGTATATATTTAAGGGGAACAATGTGATGATTTGACATACATATATATTGTAAAATGATTACCACAATCAAATTAGTTAATGCATCATCATCTCACATAGTTATCATTTGTGTGTATGTGGTAAGAACACTTATGGCCTACTCTACTTGCAAATTTCAAGTGTACAATACAAAAGTATTAACTGTAGTCACTGTGTTGTACATTAGACCTCCAAGATGTATTCATCTTATAACTGAAAGTTTGTACTCTTTGACCAACATCTCCCCATTTCCCCCAACCCCCAGCCTTTGGCAACCATCCTTCTGCTCTGTATGAGTTTGACCTTTTTAGATTTCACATATAAGTAGAATCATACAA
This sequence comes from Mandrillus leucophaeus, assembly GCF_000951045.1. Lineage (NCBI taxonomy): Eukaryota > Metazoa > Chordata > Mammalia > Primates > Cercopithecidae > Mandrillus > Mandrillus leucophaeus. Next base: position 519,858 of record NW_012101291.1, read on the forward strand.
TGTTTGTCTTTCTGTTTCTGGCTTATTTCACTTAACATAATGCCCTCCAGGTTAATCCACATTGTCATGAACGGCAGAATTTTCTTCTTTATGGCTGGATGATATTTCATTGTCTATATATACCACCTTTTCTTTATCCATTTGTTTCCATGTCTTGGCAATTTGAATAATGCTGCAATGAAAATAGGAGTGCAGAGAGGCACTGATCTAATTTCCTTCAGATATGTACCCAGAAATGGAATTGCTGGATCATATGGTAGTTCTAGTTTTAGTTTTTTGAGGAACCTCCATATTGTTTTCCATAATGGCTGTACTAGTTTACATTCCCACCTACCGTATAAAAGGATTCCTTTTCCTCCACATCCTCACAAACACTTACTTAATCTTTTTGATAATAGCCATCCTAACAGGTGTGAGGTGATGTCTCACTGTGGTTTTGATTTGCACGTCCCTGATGATTAGTGATACTGAGTACCTTTTCATGTACCTGTTAGCCATTTGTATGTCTCCTTTGGAAAACTATCAATTCAAGTTCTTTGTAACACTTTTTAGAAGAGATTATTTGGGATTTCTTTGCTATTGAGTTGTATGAATATTTTGTATATTTTGAGTATTTACCCCTTATCAGATAAATGACTCAAAAATATTTTTTGCTCATTCCCTAGGTTGCCTTTTCATTTTGTTGTTTCCTTTGCTGTGCAGAAATTTTTTTGTTTGATGTAGTCCCACTTATTTGTTTTTGCTTTTTTGTTGCCTTGACTTTTGGTGTCATCTGTAAAAATATCATTACTAAGGCCAATGTCAAGAAGCTTTTTCTCTGTTTTTTTTGTTTTTGTTTTTGTTTTTGTTTTTTTCTAGGAGTTTTATCATTTCAGGTCTTATATTGAAGTCTTGAATCCATTTTGGTTAATTTTTGTGCTGGTGTAAGATAAAGATTCTATTTCTTTCTCTTTTTTTTGCATGTCAGTATCTAGCTTTCCTAACTTTATTTATGGAAGAGACTTTCCTTTCCCTATTTTGTAATCTTGGTGCCCTTGTCAAATAATAGTTGACCATATACGCATGAGTTTCTAGTCTCTCTATTCTGTTTCATTCGTCTGTGTCTGCTTTTATGCCAGAACCACACTGATTTGATTGCTATAGCTTTGTTATACAGTTTGAAATCAGGAAGTATGATGCCTCTGATTTTATTCTTCTTTCTTAAGATTACTTTGGCTATTTGGGGTCTTTTGTGATTCTATGTGAATATTTGTGTTTGTTTCCTTTTTTTTTTCTATTTCTGTAAACACCACCATCGGAATTTTGATTAAGGACGGCTTTGAATCTATAAATCACTTTGGGCAATTGATCATTCTTATTGCCTCATACTTTTTAAATGATTATGTGGTATTCCATTAACTGAATGTATCATAATTGATTTTAGCCACTTCCCTGTCAATGAATATTTAAGTTTTTTCTAATCTTTCACCATAACAACAATAAAGCAAAGCCCATTCCTGTGCTTAGCTTTGACTACTTCTAGTAAAAGAATGGCAAACCAAAGAAATACAACAGGCTCCTTAAGGCAGCTCCTGGCAATGTCATTGGAACTGGGTGACTGCTTGGAGCAGAAAATGCTGATCTGATTGGATACATTCTGAATGTTTTCTCAAAAAACATCTCATTCTGTTCCTAGAATATTGATACCACCCTCAACTGCTACCTATTTGCAAAGTGAGCCAGGCACAGTGGCTCATTCCTATGATCCCAGCACTTTGAGAGTCGAAGGCAGGAGGATCACTTGAGGTCAGGAGTTCGAGACCAGCTTGGGTACATACTGAGGCCCTGTCTCTACCAAAAAAAAAAAAAAAAAAAAAGAAAGAAAAAAGTGTAGAATCTATGTAATAATAATACAAAATGGTGACATTTTAGTCCAGACAGGACTGCCGTGAAACCCTTCCAGGACATATAATACATGGACAAATCTCTCTTTGGCTGGCAGAAAAGAGTCAAGGATGCAGAGATTTCATACAGCACTCTAGAAGCAGCTGTTAAGAAGATTCACACTCTAATTTGCTGCCACAGCTTGAAACAGTGAAATGTATTAAAATGTGCCACATCAGTTAACATGGATTCAATTAGATGGAGGTTGCCAATTTGGAAGGAGGGCAAATGTTCCTTGGTGGCCATCTTTGCTGATGCCCAGGCCTGCACAGGCTGTGTGTGGAGCTGAATCAGAGAGAACTTATACATGAGGTTCTGGCACAATCCAAGCACAAATAAGACCCAGGGATTAGCTTTCCTGGATGAATAATTATTTCTGAATCATGGGAAAGGCACACATGGAAACGAGGCAGAGGGATGGAAGATGGAAGTCTTTCTAAGAAGTCTCCACTGTCAGAGGCACCAGTCCTCAAATGAGCTCCATGCAAATGAAAACCGGTCCCAACAGCATCTTGAGCCAAAGAAAATTCTTGGTTGAGGTTGAAAAAAATGTCAGATAAATAGTTTCTTCTTGCTTCTCAGCAGGCTCCAGCTATCACTGCAATCCAGATCTGGCCTCTAAGCAGTTCTGGCAGGTTTAGCTTGGACCAGCTGCTGTGATGAAATTGCAATAATTCCAGGTTTCCCTCAAATCTGGACTGAGCCAAAGGCAATCTAGGCTTCTAGCATCCGCTTACTTCATTGCCTTCTCTCCTGTCCCTCCTCAACTTTCAAGCTTCTGGTTTTTAAATTTTAACTTAGATAGAGGTGATAGAGGAAACCTGTTCAATGCAACCCAGAAGTCTGGAAAATGTTTATTTCAGGTCAATTTAAGAAACCTATATTGAGTACTCAGTGAGTCTATTTAGGTGGACTGCGTGGTGTAACTACTTGCTAACATGGATTGTGTATCGAGTGATAATGCCAGGCTTTGTTACAAGCTTCCTACACAGAAGATCTCATTTAATCAACCAACAGCCTATGAGGTAGGAATGATTATTCCTATATATAATACAAAAAAGATAGGTTAAGTCTCTTACCTTCAAATAAACAGCTGGCAAATGGAAGTATCTGGATCTGAACCCAGTATAACCTGAATCTCAGGCCTCTACTTGTGCTTGCTATGGCACTGGCCATAAGCAAATGAGTCCTTAATTAGAGGTCAGTAAAAGAGACTCGGACAAGAAAGACTAAAGTGAACAAAGGCAGAAAACTAAGACCCAGGTGGGAGAAGGTAGAAGTAGGCAGATAAAGAGTGTGGAAAAAACAGTAGACGCTAGATTCATGCTCATTCTGAGCCCAACCTCTGAAGACCTCATGGGTCCTGGGAGCCTAGTGGGGAGGTTTCCCCAGAAATCACTTATTTATAAAGAACTTCCAGTAATTAACACAAAGGCTGAAGCATTCTGAGAAGTTGCCCAAAACTCTTTGCTCCCAAGAGAAAGGAGAAACCTCTCTGGGTGCAGTCAACATAGAAGTTTTAATGTACTCAGAGGTTCAGGATTTCAGACACTAAGTCCCAGGGCACTAAGAGACTTGCAGTGTGACGCACTGAAGTTTAGGGAGGGATGTTTATTGTATTTCTTTTAATTAAAACAGGCTTCCTAGACCAGATGGGTGGCTCACTGCCCCTACTCCTGACCCCTGCCCCATTATGGGCACCCAGGAGAATGGAAGTGGATCTGTTTCTAGGGAATAAAGCATCTTTAACCCAGAGAGGGAAAATAACTCTGGGCAGAGTACACCTCAGCAACATCCGGCAGTCTGTGTTGGTGAAGAACAGGGGTATGGGTTCATAGTGGAGCCATGGGATCCGGAACCACATGGCATGTCCAGAAGCACACTTTTGAGCAAAGCTGGCCAACAAATGTCTTTCATTTTTGCCTGTGGCATCTGAGGCCATGTTCTTCGGCTCATCCCGAGGCAGAGGCCCAAAGATACCAGAGGCTGGTGGTAACAAAGGGTTGATATTCAAAATGGTGGAAATGATTCCAGGAATGACTCACCAATGTTTCTGACCTGAGGAGGACTTATTATCAAAAAAGTAAAGAGGGCCGGGCACGGTGGCTCATGCCTGTAATCCCAGCACTTTGGGAGGCCGAGGCAGGCAGATCACAAGGTCAGGAGATCAGGACCATCCTGGCTAACACGATGATAATAAAAAATTAGCCAGGCGTGGTGGTGGGTGCCTGCAGTCGCAGCTAGTCCGGAGGCTGAGGCAGGAGAATGGCGTGAATCCAGGAGGCGGAGCTTGCAGTGAGCCAAAATTTTGCCACTGTGACACAATCCAGCCTGGGCAACAGCCTGGGTGACAGAGCAAGACTCTGTCTCAAAAAAATAAATAAAAAAGTAAAGAGAGAAGCAGCATCCCACACCCTCTTCCCTGACTCTGGGTTCTCCCTGGCAGCAGGTTCCATCAGGGAAGGGGAGACATAGGATTACAGAATACAATTGGGGTCTGTCGACAAGGAAAATAGGGAAAACTGTTTTGAGGGAGCTTACCGATTATCTCTGGTCCCAGTAGATGCTGTTTTCTCTTACAAATAAACTAATCTTCAGAAGAACTAAATAACTGAAATGCTTATCTGTTAGACTAAGCAGCACTGAAATAATTTCTACACATAGGTGATACTCAACAAATCAGCTCAGTTTAATGCAAAAAACATTCAGGGGGTTGCCTACTATATGCCAAGAAGTCTGTAGTATGCTAGGGGTGAAAAGATAAATGAGACAGAGTCTCTGCCCTTGAGCTTACAATCTGGTACTTTTTGATTATTTTTATATGTTTTGGTCTACATTTTTCTCATTATTACTGAAGTAACTAGCATTTAATTAGCACACATAATGTGCTTGGGATTTTGGAAATATATAACATTCATATCAAGATTCAGGGTAATTATTTGCACTCCATTTGGCAGACAAGAAACTGAGGTGCAGCAGCTCACGCCTGTAATCCCAGCATTTGGGAGGCCGAGGTGGGCAGATCGCTTGAGCTCAGAAGTTCAAGACCAGCCTGGGCAACATGGTGAAACCCTGTCTCTAAAAAAGATACAAAAATTAGCAAGGTGTGGTGGTGCACGCCTGCAGTCCCAGGTACTTGGGAGGCTGAGATGGAAGGATCCCTTGATCTCTGTCTCAGGGGTAAATCTTCATTCTTTCAGATGAATCATCCTGATGACCTCATTGCCTTTGGCTGTGATTAGTTTAGGGGTGGCCATGAGGCTCTGTCCTGGCCAAGGAGACCTGAGAGGATGTCACTGAAGGCTACCAAGAAAGGTCTTGTTGCTTCAAAGAAGAGGAAGAATACACATGGGGGGAAATAGCCCCCAAAACATTCTTCTCTTTTCCACTGGCTATTGTTTGTCTGTGATGGCGGGACCTGAGCAGCCATCTTGAGCCCATGTGGAGAACCACACCAATCCCCTGAGGATGGCGGAGCTGAAAGCTGGGAGAACCTGGGTCCTTGATAGCATCTGAGCCACTGATCTAATCAGCCCTGGGATTCTTGTTACATAGACGAATTTTCCTTATGGTTTAGGTCAGTTAAGTCAGAGAAGGCAACCTAGATGAGATACTCCTTCATGAGGTTGTTAAGTTTGGCTCCCCTCATCTCCCCTTCTGGAAGACCATCTGCCAGGAATATTGCAGGAAGGATTCCTGCCTTGTGTGGGAAATGTGGTGGCTCCTTTCAAACTTTGAAATTCTCCGCTTCTGTGTTATTCACAAAGCAACTCTGAAAAGCCATTAGTTGGAGCTTCTTAGGGGAATGAAAGGCAGCATGGAGCCCTGGGAAGCATGCAGGATGTGGAGACAGAAATCCTGAGCTTGATCCTGGAGATTCCATTTTCAGCTCTGCAGCTTGGTCAAATCACATTAGCTCTCATAGCCTCAGTTTTCTTGTCTGTAAAATGGGGATAAAAGTAGTCCCTACCTCAGGATAAGGATTAAATGAGAAAGTGTTGACATGCTTTACAATGTGATGTGCGCTCCTATTTACAGACAATGATGCAGAAGAAAACCCCACGTAACTAAACAAGGAGCAGAAAAATAAGGCTTTTATTTATTGTGCTGGAAACACAGAGATGAAATGGATGGATGTTTGTTGGAAAACAAACAATTTGGGGAAAGTGGTGATCTTCTCTAGAAAGGATTTCATGCCCTCTCCTTACCAGCTTTGCAAATAACGCAATCCTTTCTCAGTGGTTCTACAGGGCTGTTGCAGCTGAGAGCAGAGGGGAAAAGCCATGGAGTCCCTTGGACAAGGACCTATAGCTCTGATGTTACCAACTATTAATAGCTTTTAAGTCCTTGGAGTGCAGCCCAAGCCCCTCCCACCTCAGGGACATCAGAGGTCACAAGGCTGCCTGATATGGTCTGCAGAAAACTGGTGGTCCCCGGAATTCTCCCAATTAGGAATTTTTTCTCGCCTGATGGGTTGGACCTGCCTGGGCCTCTTTCCGCAGAGACCCCAGCCTGAACTGTCAGGTTCACATTCAGCAAGCAGTAATGAACTGTGTTGGCTCCTCAGGCCACTCACTAGCTGTCTTGATGCATCTTGTCTCATTGCACCATCACAGTAGTGAGCAGAGCCATTGGACTGAAACAGAACCCAGCTCAGAGAGGGGGTGTGGCCTGTTCAAGGTCACACAGAAAGGACCTTTGGTTTTAGGTCTCAATCTGCCTGTCTCCAAGGCCTGTGCTCTAATATTTGTATTCCATTTTGAACTCTGGGAGACTTCTGGGCCTTCAGCAAGGCCATGTAAACCCCTCAATCATGCTGGAAAGAACAGTAAGGAGACTGTGGGATGGGGTGAGTAAGGGAGCAAGGACACAGATGGCCTCACACTTGCACTCGGGGTCAGAAGGCATTGATGTGTGCATTGGTACAACTCTGGTGGCTAGGGTGTTGCTGAGCACGTCAGTGTGGGCTCGGGGAGCAGGCAGGGCCCTTGGCCCCTTACTGCATGGTCACACCTGATCGTATCACCTCCATGCTTTGTAAAAGCCTTAGAGACCCTCTGTGATTTCCTCTGTGCAGGACAAAGTCAGGTCCCATAGCTTGACACTCGATGTCCTTCATAACCCAACTCCTGTCCTCCTTTCAAAACTCACTCCCACTCCGAGCCTTCTATTCACACACAGATCTAGTTACAATTCCCAGGATAACCATTTTGAAGGCAAGGATCGCGTCTCATGACTTTTCAGACCCCTGGAGCTCAGCACAGCATCTGGAGCAGCCATGATGTTCAGGGGCTGCAGGAAAAGCTATCACCCTTGTCAACAGGGCCCAGCAAGTGAAATAGGAGGGATGAGGAGTGGGGTGTGAGGGAGGGCTGTCTACAGGAGAGGAGGCTACAGCAGAGGAAGGCCCAGTCTACAAGGCTGAGTTCTGGAGATCCTGGGCCTTGGGTTGCTTGGCTTTTAAAATGGGCCTGGGACCTGGGTGCTGTCTTGGGCATTGGGTCTAGGCTGCTCCAAGGAGAAACCCTTGTACAGTGGGCTTAGCACGAACATTTGACAGTGAGCGTCAGTTGTCCTGGGCCTGGATGGCAGTGCACCCCATGGAGGAGTGGCAGCATGAACATTTATAGAGGGCTGAGAAGGGGCCAGGAATCAGGCTGGGAGCCGGTGTCCCAGGAAGCACATCCAGAAAGCAGCAAGTCTACCTGAGATGCCATCTTTTCAGACAAACGATAGGAAGCAGAGAGGGAACCTCTTTGATTGGCCCATTCTGAGTAGGATGGTTATAGTTAGTGTCCACCCAGATACCTGGAGTGCTCTCACGAGGATAAGAGGATTTGCTGGGAATGACTGCTCCCACACTCTGCAATGACAACCTTACGCAGTTTACGCTGCATTCTAGCACATGGTGTGTGGGGAAGGAGGAGAATTATAAGGGGAGCCAGCTCCTCCCTGGCTCAGGCAGGATTCTCCTTCTTCCAACTCCTGTCATTCCCAGCCTTGGATCTCACTGCTCACCTTTCCCTGGTGCTCCTCCCGTGAGTCTGCAGTGGCTCAGTTTGCTCTGAGTGTAATCGTGGTGAATTCATCACCATGGAGGTCACTTCTGTCAAATCTGTCTGCCCTACTAGTTCCACTACACATCCCCAGATGATTTCTTTCCCCAGAATTTTGGGCCCGGATGCTTGTGTTCTCAATCCCAATGAGCATAAGTTCCCACCTGTTCAGGGTTTGGGGACCATATTAGTCAGAGTTCTCCAGAGAGACAGAAGTAATAGGATATATGTAAAATGAAAGGAGTTTTTTAGGAAGAATTGATTCACACGATCACAAGGCAAAACCAACGATAGGCCATCTACAAACTGGGAAAGAAAGTGGCTCAGTCCTAATTCAAAAGAAGGAAAGTCAACAGTGCAGCCTTTAGTCTGTGGCCGAAGGCCTGAGAGCCCCCAGCAAACCACTGGTGTAAGCTCAAGAGTCCAAAGGACCAAGAAGCTGGAGTCTGATGTCCAAGGACAGGAGGAACGGGAGAAAGACGAAAGCCAGAAGACTCAGCAAGCCAAGTGATCCCACCTTCCTCCGCCTGCTTTGTTCTAGCCATGCTGGCAGCAGATTGGCTGGTGCCCTCCCACACTGAGGGTGGGGCTTCCTCTCCCAGTCCACTGACTCAAATGTCAGTCTCCTCTGGGAACCCCTCACAGACACACCCAGAAACAATACTTTACCAGCTACCTAAGCTGGATCCTTCAATACAATCAAGTTGACACCCAATGTTAACCATCACAGGGATGATTAGCTTCTTCTCGGCCTTTAATGGAAAGAGGCATTTCCCCATTGTGGCTTCCCTACAGACAGCAGCAGCATCAGAAGGGAAGTGTGGGGCATTCCTGTTTGATCACACCACACTTGTACATACACCCTTTTTTTTTTTTTTTTTTTGAGACAGAGTCTCGCTCTGGCTGGAGTGCACCTGGGCTGGAGTGCAGTAGTGCAATCTCAGCTCGCTGCAACCTCTGTCTCCTAGGTTCAAGTGATTATCATGCCTCAGCCTCCTGAGTAGCTGGGATAACAGGTATGCACCACCACGCCAGGCTAATTTTTGTGTTTTTAGTAGAGATGGGGTTTCACCATGTTGGCCAGGCTGGTCTGGAACTCCTGACCTCAAGTGATCCACCTGCCTCCGTCTCCCGAAGTGCTAGGATTACAGGTGTGAGCCACCATGTCCGGCTCACTTTTACATGTTCTTCTATGTGTCCTTTCTGAATCCTCAGGGGGCTCTGAAGTGGGGGTAATGTCATCCCTATTCTGTAGATGAAAGAAGGAGACCCAAGGAGAAGCTGTAACCAGTGGCAGAGCTGGAATGGAATCCGGAACTGCTGGCTCTGCATCCAGGCTCTTTCCTCAGTACCCGATTCACATCCCTCATTGAATGAACAAGGCGC
>NW_012101291.1:529272-612075 GCF_000951045.1 Mandrillus leucophaeus
TCTTGGGCATTGGGTCTAGGCTGCTCCAAGGAGAAACCCTTGTACAGTGGGCTTAGCACGAACATTTGACAGTGAGCGTCAGTTGTCCTGGGCCTGGATGGCAGTGCACCCCATGGAGGAGTGGCAGCATGAACATTTATAGAGGGCTGAGAAGGGTCCAGGTATCAGGCTGGGAGCTGGTGTCCCAGGAAGCACATCCAGAAAGCAGCAAGTCTACCTGAGATGCCATCTTTTCAGACAAACAATAGGAAGCAGAGAGGGAACCTCTTTGATTGGCCCATTCTGAGTAGGATGGTTATAATTAGTGTCCACCCAGATACCTGGAGTGCTCTCACGAGGATAAGAGGATTTGCTGGGAATGACTGCTCCCACACTCTGCAATGACAACCTTACGCAGTTTACGCTGCATTCTAGCACATGGTGTGTGGGGAAGGAGGAGAATTATAAGGGGAGCCAGCTCCTCCCTGGCTCAGGCAGGATTCTCCTTCTTCCAACTCCTGTCATTCCCAGCCTTGGATCTCACTGCTCACCTTTCCCTGGTGCTCCTCCCGTGAGTCTGCAGTGGCTCAGTTTGCTCTGAGTGTAATCGTGGTGAATTCATCACCATGGAGGTCACTTCTGTCAAATCTGTCTGCCCTACTAGTTCCACTACACATCCCCAGATGATTTCTTTCCCCAGAATTTTGGGCCCGGATGCTTGTGTTCTCAATCCCAATGAGCATAAGTTCCCACCTGTTCAGGGTTTGGGGACCATATTAGTCAGAGTTCTCCAGAGAGACAGAAGTAATAGGATATATGTAAAATGAAAGGAGTTTTTTAGGAAGAATTGATTCACACGATCACAAGGCAAAACCAACGATAGGCCATCTACAAACTGGGAAAGAAAGTGGCTCAGTCCTAATTCAAAAGAAGGAAAGTCAACAGTGCAGCCTTTAGTCTGTGGCCGAAGGCCTGAGAGCCCCCAGCAAACCACTGGTGTAAGCTCAAGAGTCCAAAGGACCAAGAAGCTGGAGTCTGATGTCCAAGGACAGGAGGAACGGGAGAAAGACGAAAGCCAGAAGACTCAGCAAGCCAAGTGATCCCACCTTCCTCCGCCTGCTTTGTTCTAGCCATGCTGGCAGCAGATTGGCTGGTGCCCTCCCACACTGAGGGTGGGGCTTCCTCTCCCAGTCCACTGACTCAAATGTCAGTCTCCTCTGGGAACCCCTCACAGACACACCCAGAAACAATACTTTACCAGCTACCTAAGCTGGATCCTTCAATACAATCAAGTTGACACCCAATGTTAACCATCACAGGGATGATTAGCTTCTTCTCGGCCTTTAATGGAAAGAGGCATTTCCCCATTGTGGCTTCCCTACAGACAGCAGCAGCATCAGAAGGGAAGTGTGGGGCATTCCTGTTTGATCACACCACACTTGTACATACACCCTTTTTTTTTTTTTTTTTTTGAGACAGAGTCTCGCTCTGGCTGGAGTGCACCTGGGCTGGAGTGCAGTAGTGCAATCTCAGCTCGCTGCAACCTCTGTCTCCTAGGTTCAAGTGATTATCATGCCTCAGCCTCCTGAGTAGCTGGGATAACAGGTATGCACCACCACGCCAGGCTAATTTTTGTGTTTTTAGTAGAGATGGGGTTTCACCATGTTGGCCAGGCTGGTCTGGAACTCCTGACCTCAAGTGATCCACCTGCCTCCGTCTCCTGAAGTGCTAGGATTACAGGTGTGAGCCACCATGTCCGGCTCACTTTTACATGTTCTTCTATGTGTCCTTTCTGAATCCTCAGGGGGCTCTGAAGTGGGGGTAATGTCATCCCTATTCTGTAGATGAAAGAAGGAGACCCAAGGAGAAGCTGTAACCAGTGGCAGAGCTGGAATGGAATCCGGAACTGCTGGCTCTGCATCCAGGCTCTTTCCTCAGTACCCGATTCACATCCCTCATTGAATGAACAAGGCGCATGGCCCCTGACTCAGAGGACAGCATGTGCTCGAGGGTTTCCCTACCTGCCTGTCCTAACCACCAGGGCACCTGGAAGCCACTGGATGCCTGTCGAAGTACGTGTTCTTTGAGACATGATGGACCAGCCGCTGTGGGGACCTGGGGCTTTGGCTGGTTCATGCTTTGGAACACGGAGAGTCCCGGTCCGCCCTGAGTGTGAGTCATGCCTGGACGTTCACATCAGGTCACTCTGTAGTCTCATGTACTTATCTTACAGCCTGTCTGAGATTCTTGCAGGTCTTCCCCAGTCCTCCTTTGGGGGATAGGTTTCCTCTCCAGAGTCACATAGAATTCACTTGCTTTTTCACTTTGACTTTCACCACTTCATGTTAAGTTTGTGCGATTTCCTTCCATGACCTGTGTCCCTAAGCAAGGAAAGTAAGGAATTCACATGGAGTGAGAACCTGCTGTCTGCCAGTACTGGGGTTCATCTTCTGTTTGAATTTGATCTTTATAACAAGTCTGCATATGTGTTAGGGGGGCGTTATTCCCATTTATACAGTTCAGGATATTAAGGCTCAGAAGGATTTAGTACCTTTCCCGGAGGTACACCAAGAATAATAAGTGGCAAAGCCAGAATTTGAATCTGGGTCTTTTAACCATTCCTTTCCAGTATGCCCCACTGTCTCCTAAGGATGTTTGTTCCAACTGTGGCGGCCACTTAAACTTGAACTCAAACTTGAACTCTGCTGTCTCTCTGGAATAGGTCTACTGAGCTTCTCCAGGCTTTTCTCTCCTGTCCAGTTTTTCTTTCAGTGATTTTATTTACTGAGAATCCTGGGCACTGAGAGCTGAGAGGAACTTAAGTCATCCAGTTTCCCTTCCCCTGAAGCTTGAACTTCCTGCCCATCCTCATAGCCCCGTAAGAGGTAAGAAGGACAGATACTGTTGCCTCCTTTTGTGGGTAAGGAAATGTTTTCAGAGAGGGCATGCTGGGTATTCGTTTGCCCCTGCAGGCCCACTTGGAAACTCTCTCTACCTTCCCTGTGTCCCAGGAGCCTCACCTATGGACAGCGCAGCTGGGCTGCCCTGGCCTCTGGCCTCCTTCTGGTAGGTGCTGGCAGGAGACTGGAGGGCCGAAGGAGGAGGAGGGAGATGTTTACCCTTCTGCTCCCTCCCCGCCTGGCCTCAGTCTCGTAGCAGTGAGTGGATTCCTCTACCTAAAGCCATGGCTCCTGTCCAGTTTTCTCACAGTCATAGATTTTGCTGGGTTCCAGTAATAGCCTCTGTCCCTGGCATGGCACCAACTGCCCACTGCTGCCAACCCCAGGGCTTTATCAGCCCTTGTTGCTTCCCTTAATCCTACCCCTACCTTTGAAAATAGCTCCTTCCTTATATTCTCATCAATCGTCTCATTGTTAATTTTTTCTCACGCCGTTTGAGTGGTCCATGCATTTCCTTAAGTGACTTGTCCAAAGTCTCTCAGCAACTCAGGAGCAGAGCTGGTTTTCAAACACAGATCTCAGAACTATTTTTCTAGTGATTCACCTCATGGTGCTACCTGGGGCTGGCTCTGTTCCCTAGTCTGCATATTTGTGTCTGAATCTTGTCTCGTTCTGCCCCAGGTCCTCTCCAAGACGGAGCACCTTTACTTTTATCTCTTGCAGCATCCCTGGACATTCCATTGCCCACCCAGATCACTTTTTTTGGGATCGCTCACTCTTGGCATTCCTCAGCCACACATTATGGAATGTGAACATCCCAGGGTCAAGAGCCCTCATCTTTTTCCCCTGGTTGGTTTTGCCATCTCCAGGACTGTTGCTGCTGGTCCAGATGCAGTTCCGTCCTTCAACCTAAGACTGAGTCCAGCCCTTGAGGCCTCTTCTGTCCTGGGGCTCAGCCTTTCATGCTTCTCTGGAGCTTTGAATCTGTCAAGCGCCTGGTTGCTAGCCAGAACCCCCACTTTCTTCCTGACGTTGGATATTGGACACCATGTCTGCCTATGGGATTATTTCTTCCCAGGTCCGTCCCATCCAAACCTTGCCTGAGCTTCAGGAGCTCAGAAGGAGCATCACAGGAGCCCTATGGTGCTGTGCCCACGTCTGACCACCCTCTCTCTGTGTTTGGGCTACTGATCCCCAGATCTCTGCTGTCCCCAACATGGCACAGTTCTGGGAACTCGATCCCTTTGAGAAGGAACACAAATGGCCAGATTCTGGAGCATAGATACTGACATCCTTCACTCTGACACCCAGAAAAGAAAGCCAGGGACTGGGCGTGATATGAAAACCTCAGTCAAGCAGGTTGGCTCCACAAGCAGCAATAATTCCTTTGAGAAACAAGAGTGCCAGGCAAGGAGACCAAGGCAGAGACTCAGGTGTGTTGGGGACTGGGGAGAGGCCACTGCTTAGGGCCACAGCCCCTTGGGCCTTAGCCACTAGGCTTGAGTAAAATAATGTCATTGGGGCACTGAGGGTCCACAAGTGTGTTCAGAAACTGGATGAGGTGGAAGTTGCAGGTGGAGGCTTTATTAGCTGAGGTCCAGGGGGTCCAGGGATGTGTGCATGTGTGGGCGTGGTACAGCAGCCCACAGGGATGGCAGGTCGGCCCACCTGGTTTCCCGCCCATTTCCATTTCTCACTTATGCAGAGGGAATGCCTCCTTTCCTGTTCTGGCTGCTATGCAATGAGGCTTTTATATTCATAGCTCCCTCATTGTGTGTCATCCTGAGAGATTCCTTCTGCCTCCTCAATGAGCCACATCTTACATCACAACAATGCTGAATCTTGTGTACAGAGTATGAATGTGACACATTTCTACCACCTTTGGGGACATCCCTGGGGAGCGGCAGGACATTTGGTTTAAATCCTGGCCCTAAAGCTGCGGCATCCCTGGGTTGGAATGTAGAGTAACAGGGCTGCCCTGAGGAATGAGTGGGAACTTTATCTGCCAAAGGAGATGCTCCACACAGGGGCCACACCTGGGCCGCGGCCCGCCGAGGCCTGGGAGTGTGTGCCACCTCCACAGAGGGCCTCCCCGGGGCTCTCTCAGGGGAAGGAACTATGCCCTATGCCCTGCTACCTCTGGTTCTATGCTCAGAGTAGCAGGGCATAGGATCCACGTAGGTCTGGGAAGCCTCATAACAATCCAGAGACCCCTTCTTTCCCAAGAGCCAGAGGAAATGTGCCATCGTGCAAAGGATGCGGGCTCGGGAATCACACAGACCTGGGCTGGATCTCACCTCCGCCATGTGCAAGCAGTGCAGCCTTGAGCAACTCGCTTACAACTTCTTGGAGCCTGTTTTATCATCTGTAAAAACATGAAGTGAATCACACCTACCTCACAGGGTGCTGTGATGATTAGGGAAAATGCTTACATGCAAATAACATTCAAACATGTCAGCAGTTTTAATATCAGCCCCAAGAATGGAGGGAACGAGGGTCAGAGGTCCCTGGAGCCAGCTTTGCCATCGATGGGCTCTGTGACTCTGGGCAAACTCTCTCCCCTCTGCAGTGGTGGGGCTAGATGTGATTATTTGTAGGTACACTGAGCGTCCCACCTCCCGGATTCTTCTTTCTCTTTTCTTTTCAAGCAGCCCCCGTTCTGGTCCCTGGGTGGCAGGCTCTGAGATGGAGATTTATGAGCAGGTGGCTTACTGGGGAGTGAGCACAGGAACAACATCTGTGACGGAGCGCGGGAGCATGTGGGGAGAGGAGCTAGGCTGTGATATGCTGTGAGGGTGGCCTCAGCTGCTCCCACCTGGAGCTCTGGGGCTGGAGGGAGGATCTTGAAAGAGCCTCTTCTCTTCAGAGATGTCCAGATGGAAGAAAGTGTGTGCACTGACTGTGTGCACCGACCAGTCCTTGGGTGCCCATGCGAGGGAGTGTCATCTTGGAGACAGGCTCACATCTTTCTTCAGCAGAGCCTATGGTGCAGTGGGAGGCAGCTGGGGGTGTGGAGGGTAGGGAGAGAGGGAAGAATGAGTGCCTTGGCCCTCAGGAGCACCTGGGCAGGGGGCACCACAGCATCTACTGCACAAACCCTTCCTGCCTCTAGACTTCTCTAGAGCAGAGATTCAGTCTGCTGGCTTCTCAGTCTTGGACCTGGCCTGCCCTGACCTTCCCCAGCCTGGGAGAAATCAGTGTCTGTCCACGAATACTCATCTACTGCCTGCAGCTGCCAGGAATTCTGAAGGCAAAAGCTGAGGAATTCAAAGCATCTATGACTTAGCAGGATTGTTCCCAAACTGCAGACTTCTCCAAAAAGCCTTCTGGATTTAATTGTGACTGCTTCTCACAGTTCTTACAACATAGCCAAGGGCTCCCGGGCCTCATTTTCAGGGCTGTCCTCTGGCTGCTGGGGTCACTGGGCCTTGGTGAGGTTGCCTGGGGAATGCGTGGGTGTTTGGAACCCTTGCCTTCCTGCCTAAAGGTAAGATGCTTGGAAGCTGGAGTCAGACAGTTCTACCCCTTTCTGCAGGGTCATTTTGGCCACTCCACTTAACCTATCTGGGCTTGTTTGCTCATCCCTAGCATGGAGTTGGTACTACCCTCAGAACCTAGGGACGTGGCTTTTCTGGAGGCTAAAAACAGAACATCTTGAGCAGATCCAACATGCTGCCTTCTGGTAAATATTTCCTCTCTAAATATGTGGTTTGAGTGGTAGCTACTATCGTCCTATAGATTTTACCTCCTGCCCCATCTGCAATCATGGCTGATTGGTCCAGGAGTGGGCATTAAGAATTTATTTGGAGCCTTGTATTGGCATCCTAAGCTATAAAATTTGTACAAGGCTACAATGGCAAACAGCTTTCCTTGTAATATTCCTGCCTCTCTCCCACTCCACCACAGACATCACTAGTCAAAAGGTGATGGGGAGAGTGCTGGGTTGATGCTCATATGATGCTCACATGTCTGCCGTAGATATGTGAGGAGCAGAGGAAGCATGGTACTATTTGCCAACCCTGGCCTAAGGCTTGCAGGAATAACAATAGCACTAGGAACCCCTACTGCTATGGAGCTTTCAGGTTTACAGAGTGTCCATAGCCACACTGTTGTTGGGTCTCTCCACCAGCACTGGGTTGTGGAGTGGCCCTCCTCGGTGTGGGATGATTACTCTCAGAGTTGGAGCATAGGTTCAGGAGAGAGGCCTGAAGATGGTGGGGCGGGAGACACTTCTGAGCCAGGCAAAATCAAACCAGGACTCAACAAGTGACAAGCCCCCCTCACATCCTCACTACTGACGGAGAGGCTCAGAGATACAGTGACTTGCCCAGTATCACACAGCTAGCAAATGCCAGGCTTGAACATAGGCCCTTTGCCCCTAAATCAAGTTTTCAGGGGTTCTGGGTCTCCTTATAAAATGTGCTTGTGCTCTCTCCCCTGGGCTTCCCCTGAGTCGAGTCTCAAGCAGTGTAACTTGACTGCAGATTTTCACATTGGGAAAATTCAAGAGAAGAAACTTGCTGCATGTGACTTGTTTTCTCTAAGCCCCTGGAATTCGATTTTGTAAAATGATCTCACAGGCTTATTATAAACATACATTGATGTACATCTTCAACTGTTGAAACAGCCAGTGTGGGTAAACCTGAGTCACGAATGGAGGAAGCAGAGCCTTTCAGTAAAGTCTATTCACATATGGGCACAGGCTGTGCCAGTGGGGCCGTGTGCTTCCAGGCGGGGCTCTGGGCTCAGTTAGACCATAAGTCAGGACGACTGTCACCTTACCTTTTCAGTCCCCTGTCTCTGGGTCTACTAGTGTTCCCAGCCGCAGTCTTAGGAACCAATCTGCTGATGTGCGGTGTGTGGAGGTAGAAGTTCACAGGCAGTAACTCAGCAGCCCCGGAAAAGTTCTGTTATTAAAGACCTAGAGTCTACCTGGAGCACCTGGACATTGTTTGATGACAGCACCCTCCTACCTGGCTCTCTCATCGCTCTCACGGGTCTAAGCTCCTGCCTTCACCTGCCCTGCACGGCAATTGCCCAATGGGACTCAAAAGGCCCACTACTAATTCCAGCTGGTCCCCTGCCTGAGGCTGGCAGACTAGGCCGCCCCTTCTGTGTGGTGCCATCTCCCCTGATCTCAAGCCCTGTTTGCTGCCTGTCACTTAGCCCTATCTGCTGGAATCCTCCTCTCCATGTATACTTGCCTGAACTGTGATCAGCTTGTGTGTTCCTGCCTATGAGACCTCAGCAAGCCTGGCTATTCCCCTGGGCCCAGCATTGGTCAGCTGGGGTGGTGCTGCAGACTCCAGCCTCTGTACCTCCCATGCCCTTCCCTCTCCCCACAACTCCAGTCCAGAAGCTGGGAGCTCACCTTACCTCTCTAGCTTTCTACCCAGAGGAGGACAGCCCCCAAGTCCCCACAAGGGCAGAGACAGGCCACTTGTTTGTTGGAGAGGAAATGAGGCTTCCTCAGGCATTCATACCTGTGCCTCTTCCCAGAGTACTCCAAATAACCAAGTGTTTGGCAGAAAAAGACACAGAGCATACCCTTGAAAGAATACTTCAAGGCTGGGCACAATGGCTTGCACTTGCAATTCTAGCACTTTGGGAGGCTTAGGCCAGGAGTTCAAGACCAGCCTAGCAACATAGACCCCGTCTCTAGAAAATAAAAATAAAAAAGAATTAGCCAAGTGGGGTGGCATGTGCCTCTAGTCCCAGCTGTTTGGGAGGCTGAGGCAGGAGGATTGCTTGAGGCCAAGAATTTGAGGCTGCAGTGAGCTACGCTGTACTATTGCACTCTAGCTTGGGTGATAGAGCAAGACCCTGTCTCTAAAAACAAACAAACAAAAGGAACAGCTTCAGAGTTCTGATAAACCTCTCTTTAATTTCAGAGTTTCCTGCAATCAGTTAAGGAGAGGCCCCAGCACTCCCCCTCTGTCAACTAGCTAGATAAATACATAAAGTCAAGAGGAAACACAGTATCTGTGATGGTAAAAGGAATTTTGATTCACAGTTGGAATCAAACCTCATTGACATTGATCATGACCTCACCTCTAGCCTGTGTGGTGTTGGGGAACCGGGGTTAAAGGAATATGGAGGCAGCAGGACATCCTGGAGAGAATGAAAACTTCAGAGACAGACAGAGCTAGATTTGAACCCAGCTGGTGAATCTGTTTTCTCTTCTGTAAAATGCGTAACTATAGCACCTACTTGACAGGTTGTATCTACATGATAGACAGGTTGCTGTGCGTGGCACATGGCTGGAGTCCAACAATACTTTATTTCAAGTCTTTCTTTTTCCACTGGAGATCATCACTGAGTTGCGGTCTCCTGGGCAGAAAGGGGGTTGGCAGTTATCTTTCCCAACAGGGAGCATGTGTCTGTCTTGGAACACCCTAGGAACACCCTAGGCTCTGGCAGCCTAGGTTATGCAAGGCACAACCAGAGGAGGAAGTAACAGGATCCTAGCAGGGACTGTGGTTGGAGAGGGTCAAACTGAGCTAAAGCTCAGAAGGAGATGCAGCCTGGTTCCATCCGGGGTCTGAATCAAGGGTCAGAGGGAAGTGGCAAGGCTTGGAAGTCACTAGAGCATAAGCGCATGTCTGTTTTGTTTGCTGTGGATTCTCCCATGCCTAGCACAGCAACTGGCATCATAGGTAGCGTTTAAATATTTATTGAACAAATGAAGAATAAATGAATTAGTGACAGCCTCATCAGTTCCCAGCCTGGTTGTTTCGGGAATTCCATTTGAAAACAAGGCAAAGGAGAGCAGCTGCTGGCAGGAAACAAAGGTGGGAATCGCTAAAGGTTCTGAAGATACACCATGTTTAAATGGCTAGGACCTCAACTCTGGAGCCACATGGCCAGGACTCAAAGTTCTGTCATTTACAAGACATGGAACCTGGATCATGTCACTAAAATCTTTCTGTTTTTTTTTTTTTTTTTTCTTTTGTCTATAACATGGGGATAATAGAACCTACCTCACAGGATTGTTGAAAGAACCAAAGGAGATTATTCATGTAAAGTGTACACTGTAAGTGCTCAATAAACACAACTGTTAGCATTAGTTGAGAGGGGTGTGAAATTAGCTGTGTTTCCAGAAGTTTTCACAGGGAATACACATAGAATGGATTAACTTAAAGAGAAACTGATAGATGTTAGAGCATAGGAAGAAAAAAATATGGGGAAAAAACCCCAGAAACTAGTTAAGAGTCATTGCAGTATCTGGGCATGAGAGGATGAGGCCTAGATTAGGGGACTAGTTGGGGGACCACAGAGGGAGAGGACCAGCGCAAAACAGGAAGCTGTGTGTGAAGACAAAGTCGAAATGGCTGGCAGTAGAGCCCAGGCTGGACTTTGGGTTGTTGCTGGTCATCTGGAATCTGTAGCATAAAGACAGTGATTTCCTAGCAACAAGTAATACTTTAGAAGAATGACCCCAAGTCTCCATTTGGCTTTAGGGTGAGTTGTGTGATTTTTGTAGCAGCAAATCTGTATGGAAAATGAAGTTGTTGATCCTGGAGGGAAACGCTCCCAAAGATTCCATGGCAGCTATGGCTGGGGTATTTTCTGGGAGAATCTAATTAGGGAACCTCAATGATATCTGATGCTATCTCATCACGCCATTGAATTACCTCAAATGAGCTGCACTTGTCATCCCCACTAAGATGGGAGAGTCATTTGGGAAGAGACCCTGGACTTTCCTATCCCATTTTGTGCAGAGAGTGGGGTTGAAGACTGAACAGACATTCCATAAATATTCCCTGACTTGATGGCATTATGATTGTGAGAGGTTGGGGCCCAGCCCAGGGCACTGACCAGAATTCTTGTCCCATGGTGTTTGGAGTTCCACTTCATCAATGTTAGGGCGGGCCTGTGCTGCCATGTGGGAATTGGAGTCACATGAAAAGAACAGGAGAGAAAGCTCTGTATTTTATTGACAAAGAGCACCAAAGGGATGCCGGTCAGAAAGCCTTTTAATCTGTAAACAAAGACACATGAATGGGCAAATTTTGTAAGTGAAAGCAAAGTGGCAAAAGCCCTTGGTGGTGAGCTTGGTCTCTCCCACAGGCAATGACAGCCTTGGTCGTGGGTCTGGACAACACGCAATTCCAATGCAGGCTAGGAGGACATTATGAGAGAGAGCTGGGAGAGTCAATGATGCAGAAAGTACAGACTCAGGAGAGGCACAGAGAATGCAACCCTTGTCCCCAAGTGCAGTGGATCAGAGAGCTCAGAACAGAGATGAGGAGCTCATGGCCTCTTGTACCCTAGCCTAGAGCACACTTACTGCTCACTATCTTATTGTCCATCATTTTAAGTCAAACATCCTCAGTTCAGTGAGAGTGTATATTCTCCAATATTACACACATAAGGAAAGATTGGGTAACCTCTAAAGCCTGAAGGAGAAAAAGCTTCCAGGAGCTGTTTTTCAGAAACACCAACATCTATTTGCCAAGGGCAGGCACTGTGTTTCTGCAGGCAGGCGGTGAGGCCTTTGACAGGGTTTCCAGGAAGACACATAGCAGCCAGAGAGTTGTGCAGCCCCAACCCTGGCTCCATACAGAGCAAACATGTAACAGATTAAATATTTATCTATTGTCCTGTCTACCTCAATAAAATATCACACTCCTTTAAGCAGTTGCCTTAATGACATTTGTGTGTCTTGGAATGCCGGCCTGTGCTAACAAATTGCATCTGAAGATGTGAAAACATGAAGATCAATAAAGAGAAATGAAAAGTCTGCTTCATTGATAAAACATCATTTATCTTAATAATGGGTACTTCTCTGAATTTCCTAAGTGCCCTTCCAAATGCCAGTATCAAAGCCAGTGCCCACACGTGTGTAGAAAGTTCAGGAGGGTTCAGGGGAGTTGAGGCAGGAACACAGGCTGCTCAGCTCAGGGGGCCACCGAGGAGAAGCATCATTCTGGGCCAGCCACCCACTGGATTGGTTTCCAATCAAGGAGCTCTCAAGAGGGGATTTCCAAGCATATTTCTGGAATTTCAAAACTTCCAGTGAAAATAATATACAGTTGACCCTTGAACAACAAAGATTTGAACTGAGTGCATCCACTTGTTCATGGATTTTGTTTTGTTTTGTTTTTTTGAGATGGAGTCTTGCTCTGTTGCCCAGGCTGGAGTGCAGTGACGCGATCTCAGCTCACTGCAACCTCCACCTCCCGGGTTCAAGCGATTCTCCTGCCTCAGCCTCCTGAGTAGCTGGGATTACAGGCACGTACCACCACGCCTGGCTAATTTTTTGTATTTTTAGTAGAGACAGGGGTTTCACCATATGAGCCAGGATAGTCTCCATCTCCTGACCTCATGATATGCCTGTCTCAGCCTCTCAAAGTGCTGGGATTACAGGTGTGAGCCACCATGCCCAGCCCATGGATTTTTTTCTGCATCTACCACCCCTCTGACAGCAAGACCAACCCATCCTCCTCCTCCTCCTCCTCAGCCTACTCAATGTGATGACCATGAGGATGAGGACATTTATAATGACCTGCTTTCACTTAATGAATAGTAAATATATTTTCTCTTGCTTATGTTTTTCTTAGTAACATTTTTTCTCTAGCTTACTTTATAGTAAGGATATAGTATATGATGCACATAATATACAAGGTGTGTGTTAATTGACTGTGTTCAGTAAGGCTATTAGTATTATAGTTACGTTTTGGGGGAGTCAAGTGATATGCAAATTTTCAGCTGCTCAGGGGTCACTGCCCATATCATTCAAGGATAACTGTACTTTCATATGAAAGTTGTTTCACCAACCATTCTGAAACATTAAGTGACCCCCTGTTGGTAGACTGTATATAATGTGGTGGGCATAGCAGCAGGTATAGCTCATGCTGATTAGTATGAATTTGGAAAATGTATTATTCCACATCCGGGAAGCTTGCTTATAGTTTGTCAAGCCCACAGGCTGGATGGTGGGACTCCTGCTCCTGCCATTGGTAAAACAGGAGTCCTCCTCTGAGGTGAGGGGGCTGGAAGTGCTGGTCTCCATGGATCAGCGTTCTGGCCTGGTAGGCCCCTTATTTCCTTCCCTCCACACATGCAGCCTTGTCCGCTCTGTCCAGTTCCCCTAGCTCTTCCCAGGACACATTGTGGAGAGGCTGGGAGTAGTCCAGGAGCTCCTGTCCATCAGCAGCAGCAGGTTAGGAGGAGCTATGGGATGCCCAGAGGTTGCTGAGACCAGATTGGTGTTGGGGTGGGCAGAGGTTTGATCATCTCTCCTGGTCTCCTCCGTTCCCCAGCCAGAACCATGGTATGACATGAGAAGGGCAGTCCCAGACTCCGTATTACTGATGTAGCTTTCCCCAGAGTTTTCCTACACAGTGGGACATTTTAATAGGTAAATGGCAACCTAGTTTTCAAATGAGAAAAATCAGCACTCCCGATGCCTGCGATCGGATCCTTCTTCTCCCTCACTCTGTGTCCTCTAGTCATGCTGGCTTCCCGCAGCTCCTCTCGGAGCCAGGTCTTCTTGTCTGGGGATCCTCCTCCGTGCTGCGCCCTGGAGTGGCTGGCTCCTCACTGGAGTAGCTCCACGACTGAGGGGTTACTTTAACACGCCGCTTTGCCAGAGACTCCTCATGACCTCAAATCTCCATTAGACCTCTTTCACAGATTTTAGTACTTCTCCATCGCGGTCCTCACAATTTGTAACTAACATCGATTCAGAGTTATTTTTCATCTGTCTCCCCTGCTACACTATAACCTCTCACTCACCCTTTGACATGCTGCACTCAACACGTACTTGCCGAATACATGACTAAATGAAGGCCTGAGTTCAGAGTACTCATTCTAGAAATTTCTCAGGGGACAGACAGGTCCTGTGACCAAACAAGACTGGCACCCATTGTATCCCGTCTTCCTTCACAGAGTCCTAATATGCATTACGTAGGGGCCTCTGAGGTAGGCTCCAACTAGAAAACAAAAAGCCTCAGTAAGCTAACTTTCTTCACCTCATGTTTCCTAAACGTATTTAAATGTGACTTTTTTTTTCCATCTAACATTTACTAATATCCTGTAGAATTTATTTTTAAGAGATGCTTTCTGGCAGGATCCTACTGGGAAGCCTGATGTTCTCAAGGTCATCCGGCTTGGTTTGGGGGCTGCTCACCCTGTACTGAGCACCCTCATGGCTGCACTGCTGTCGTGAACACACATGCACATATTCACATATGCAGCCACCACTGTAGTAGAGCATGCTATAAGCACAGTTTGAAGCTAGCCTGGGGTTATAGTTTTCAGGGAGCAGAGAGTAAAAAAACAATTACAACTCTGGTATTTGTAAATGTAGCCTTTGTAGTTATGACAACTCATACTGACTTGTCTTTTGGTAAGACTCAAATCTGCAAGTATTTGGGAAGCTGATGTGTGAAGGCAGGTCCCATAGGTGGTGAGTCAGTCTACCTACCCTACCCAGCCTTGCAGCTCTGCAGCTCTCTTGTTTTCAGCAGTTGCAGCAGTTCTCTGTGATTTTCTAATAGAGTTAAACAAATTTTTTTGGGGGGGAAATGACATGCCATCTTGGAATTAGTGAAGATTTCAGGACATATCCCTCTTGCATATCTAGGATGTATTATAAAGGTAAGATTCCTGAGGTGGAGCTGTGTTAAAGGCAGGGGACCTCAAATTAGTTTTGATCAGCCTCCACTTAGGCAGGGCAAAACTGCTTCACCCACCGACTCCATCTAGTCTTATCTTCCAGTGGAAAAATAAATGAGTGATAATTTGTGGGGAGTGGATTATGTATACATTTGTTCTAGCACTGGACTATGGATGATTCCTATTTGAACCACAATGTATACATGTCTTAGAGTCTAGTTATTGAAAAATTACAGCTCCAAAATACTGTTGATGCAAATAAGCTTCAAGTATACTCTGTAGGGTTAACCAAGCAACCCACAACAAAATAAACTGATGATAATGCAAGCTAACAGTAATTCATAATTAAAAAGTACCAATAGCAGCAATTGAAAATTGCAACCAACTCAAGGCAACACTGATGATGTGCTGATAAAGAACCTTTCTCCCAGATCAGGCAATGTCATCTCTGTGCTGCACATGTGAAACTGGAGCCTTCTAATATAGCAGGCGAGCACGGCACTGCTGGCAGCTAGACTTTATAGCACAGAATTATAGGGTATGTAGTAACCTTTGTGATGCTTAGTAGATTACAAATTAGTAGTCCTGGTAATATGTAAAAATGAAGCCTTCACCAATCTGCATACAATTCACCATAATATTCCAAAAGAGGACTTAAACACGTTCAGTTGAAGGCACATGAGGATGCCTCTGATAATGCGCCCCAGCCTCTGGTCCCGCACTCCATAGGTTTTAGTCTCTACTTTTGAAATCACTGTCTAGGCAGCCTTTCCTCCTTCGGCTCGGGCTTTTTTCCTTTCCTAGCTCAAGCAGACTGGAGATACGCATTTGGATTTATGAAGTGCTCAGACTGTTATTTTAAAATGTGAAAGGAGTTCTTTTTAATATCCAGGTAATACAATATCCAAGATATAACATTAAGTGGTAAAAAAGAATGTGTATGACAGTATGTATGACATCTTACTTATATTTTTAAAAGCCCGCAGATTTTATATGTATGTTTGTGCTTTACATGCCTAGAGTATCTCTGGCAGTGTGTGTAAGAAATGGATCAAAAGAGTTGCCTCCAGGGAGAGGTAATGGGTGCTGGAGGAGAGAGGGAGGCTTGGGTTTCCCACTAGGTATCTATTTGCGCTTTTAAAATTTCGCACCATTTATGTATTAACCATTAAAAATAACTGAATTTAAATTAAGAGAAAAGAAAACAAAACCCAGTGAGCCTATACTATAAAGTGTTGATTCTCATTTTGGTTTCTTTCTTTTTTCTTTTTATTTAAAGATGAAGGTTTGTTTTATTTCTTGTTGATTCCTCTTTTGGCTTTCAAAGTCATGGTCATATATTAAGGAGGAGATTCCAGATTCTAAAGTAAAATATCGAGATGAGATGACCGCGTTAGAAAACCAGGCCCAGGACGTGGGATTCTGGGCTGAGTCAAAGAACTCAATCCCAAAACACAATTTTCTGATAAATTAGAACTGTTATTTAAAAACTTTCCTAGTGTTCCAATGTATTTTCATACTGTGTATATGTAAAATACAAAAGGAGCACTCTTAGTAAGGACACTTGTACATTTGTAACTTGAATATAAGAAAAAAAGACCAAAAAAGAGACAAAATTCATAAAGCGAAGCATGTTTAAATGAATGCATTCCTCTTATTTCATCCTGCTTCAGTATTGCTCAAGAAAATTAAGCAATTATTTATCTTGATTTGCTACCAGGAATTTTTTAAAAAGCAAAAGAAATATCACACTATTTAGTGTTTCCTAATAAAAAATAAAATTTCACTAATTACATAAAAAAGAATTGTATTCTTTTACATAGATCAACACAAAACGGTACATTGCCTTTGTATGTTAAATGCTCATTATGCTGAGTGACAATTCTAAGAGCAAAGACATGTAGTTATCTAAATTTTATGGGTCCTGAATTACTGCAGATAGACAGTACAGTAAGAAATAAGGCTGAAAGGAATGTTTTGGACACTATAGGAGGCCTAACTTTGGGTGGTGTAGATACAGATCAAAATGAATTTCTCAAACCAGAGATGCGCTTTGTGGAGTGGGCCTAAAGTAGTGACAAGGTAGTCACAGACTTCTGGAGGAGGGTACTTGGGCTGGTGTCTACCTGGCATATTTAGGAACATTCCATAATGAGATGGATATCAGCACAATTGATGATTTAGCCCAAAGCCTCAGTCAGTTGAAGGCTACAAGTGTTGAGTACCACAAGTCCCACCTCTATCTCTATATGTTCAGAGTGCAAATATTTTCCCATGCTTCTCGTCCCCTAGTCACTGCCCACCCACCTCTGCCCCTTCCCTATTCTTACAGGACCTAGCAGGCTGGCACACTAGAGCTCTGTCTTTCAAAGTCAAGTTCACATAGAGGAGATACAAGTAACCACAAGCCCTTGAGTAACCCACGCAAAGAAACTGCTTGGCTTTGGTCTAAATGACTTACATTTTTCCTCGCCTGAATTAGCCGGTAATTACATGTGGACAGACTTAGCCAGAATAGTCCAAATGATCAATTAGAAGGCAAAAAGAAGTTCCTTTCTTTAAAGTTCAAGGGTCCCTGTTGAAGTGCCCTACTTCCAAAGCGATGCTCACATGGGCCCGTGCCCAGCTCTCTGCAGTGCCTGAGCATATTGTACATTTGCTTAACGATAATGAATTTAGTACTTATTTTGCAGGAAAATATAGGGCATTTCCATTACATGCAATCAAGCAAAAAGGCTGCAAAATGTGCCACTCCATTAATTCTAAACAGAATCCTTCCCAAATGTCACCCTGAAACCAAAGTACAGAGTTATTATAAATCTGATGGAATTAAGAGTAATTTTCATTTGTACAAAGGATTTGAGGGACATGACTCCTGCCACACACACACTATTAATTGGGTTAAATCCAATTTGCCAATTTCAGTGTGAATCACTAAGCTCTGACCTAGCTTGCCCCAGTGGTGAGATCGGTGGGTTCTCGTCTTTTTGGCTCAGGTGTACATATGCACGTGCTCGTATGTGCCCACATATACACAACTTTAGAATATGTAAAGAACATATGCAATTGGCTTGTTATAAACATGTACTGTCTACTATTGAGGAATGAATACTTAGGTAATAAAATTATAAAGAAAAGCAAAACCTTGATGACTGGGCTCAGAATAGTGGTTAC
Organism: Mandrillus leucophaeus; assembly: GCF_000951045.1. Taxonomy (NCBI): domain Eukaryota; kingdom Metazoa; phylum Chordata; class Mammalia; order Primates; family Cercopithecidae; genus Mandrillus; species Mandrillus leucophaeus. Next base: position 546,948 of record NW_012101291.1, read on the forward strand.
CTTTAGGGAGAAGGGAGAGGTTATGTTCAAAGACGAAAAAAAGGCCAACTTCTGGCAAGTCATTTAACCTCCGAGCCTTAGTTTCCTCATCTGTAAAAGGGGATTGTAACACCTACTTCCATGGGAGTCCTGAAGATTAATGGCCTTGAGTATATCAGAGCAGAGCACTGAGTGTGGTGCCTGACACATAGTTAGCACCCTTTGAAAGGTAACTAGGATCTTTATTTTCATTTCTGGGGACTCTTTTGCCTAAGCTGGTTCCCAAATCATGGAGGGAAATGTGGACCTGGCACCGGGATGGGTCAACCTTCCCAACCTTCATTGCTAGGTTGTCCCCAGGGCCTGGGAGGGACGGGTCAGCCCACTGAGTTATGATCATTTCCTTCCTAATTTCAATTTCTACTATCTCTGGGTTGCAGCTGGACTTGTGGGAGAGCACAGTGCAAGAGACAGGAATAAGCAGGGTAAGACAGTTCGGAGGAGGGTCCAGTACGCCAACAGCAAGAGCTCCTGGGCAGTGGGGGGCCCAGGGCAGCCCCTCACTCCACGTTGCGGTACTTGGTGAAGAGGTTGTACAACACTCGTAGTGTAGATTTCAGGTCACAGTTGACTATGTCTGTGTAGAAAACAAAAAACACGTTGTTTCCGTGGGGCCACGTGTTCCAAGGTTGGCATACACTGCCCCTCCCACCCACCCCTGTGTACCCAGCATGTTCGGGGTGGATGGGTAGAGTGGGCAGGGGGCAGTTAGGGTAGAGGTGCTGGGGCACAGCATCTCCAGATAAGGCCTGACTCTCCCCACAATCCCCACCTGTCCCGGGGCTCTTTGCCCACTGCCTCCAGCCTCTACCACAGAAGCAACCATGTGTGGTGGAGAGGAGGGGAAGGCCTGGGGCTATAGTGGAGGACAAGGGGGTGAGTTGGGACTCAAGCTGCCTCACAGAAGCGTGCCTAGCAGAGAAGGGGGACTTGCAAGGAGTACTCAGGACATAGGCGTCATGGGGACAGACAGCTTCGGATTAATAACAGAGCAAGGCAGAAGGGTTTGAGGTACTAAAACTTCAGCTGGAGGTCCCTCAGCTTCTATGCCACCATTCCCTCTCTCGCTCACTTCCTCCCTCTAATCTTCCCATCCTTCCTCCTTTCCTCTGATCCTCCCATCCTCCTTCCCTCCCTCTATTCCTTCCTTCTTTCTTTCCTCCCCCCAGATCTTCCTATCCTCCCTCTTTGCCTTCCTTCCTTTGCAATAGGAGCTTTCCAGGTACAGAAGTGGGCAAAGAATTCCATGTGGAAAGTTTAGCGTATCTTACTAAACCCAGCTATGCTGGAGAATTCCCAATAGGCTGGCATGGCTAGAGAGGTTGGGGTGTGCGGGGCTGGATCCTGAAAGGCCTTGAATTCCAAGTTACGGAGTTTGCATGATTTTGTAGGCTAGAGGCTGGAAACTGGCAGCTGGCAGGCTAGCTATGACTCACTGACACATTTTGCTTAGCCCTTCCTCCCTCCATCCATTTACTGGTCACCACTTTCTCTGTTCGTCTAATCCTCTGCTGACTCCTCTACCTTCCTCCCTCCCCCAAGAAGACTCCCTCTCTACTCTTGTCCCTTTGCTGTCACTCTCCTAGAGAGCCAACTTTTGAAGAATGGGAGAAGAGAAAACAAAAAAATGGAACTCTGTCTACTATTGAGGAATGCATACTTAGGTAATAAAATGATAAAGAAAAGCAAAAACAAAGCAAAACCTTGATGATTGGACTCAGAATAGTGGTTACCTTTAGGGAGACGGGAGAGGTTAGGTTCAAAAAGGATGCAGGGCAAGTTGGAGGAAGCTCTTGGGAGCCAGCATGACTCTTTTCTTCGACGTGGGTGGTGGCTGCGTGGTGGCTCACTTGGTAAAAGTTCACTAACCTGTACATTTATGTTTCATGCACCTTTCTGTATATGTGATATTTTTCACAATAAAAATGATTAAAAACCAATTGTATCGAAGGTCAGATGAAGTAGGTGATTAAGAGAAGGTAATATATGCTCTGGGATTCAAAGATGGGAGAAATTACACTAAGTCATTGGGAAAGAAGGTGTGGGGGAAGGCGTCAGGATTCTAGCAATGCTCTGGTCAATACCCACAGGGATCCTTCAAGAGTAGGCAGAGTGGGGAGCCAGGGGCTCCCAGGTCTTAGCCTTGGGACTTTAAAAAAAAGATTCTATTTTTTATTTCAATAGTTTTTGGGGTACAGTGGTTTTCTGTTACATGAATGAACTATATAGCAGTGAATTCTGAGATTTCAGTGCACCCATCACCCAAGTACTGCACATTGTACCTAACATGTATTAGTTTCTTTATCCCTGTCCCTGCTCCTGCCCGCGCCATTCTCAGTCTCTAAAGTCCATTCTATCACTCTGTATTTAGCCTTGGGATTTTTGCAACTGGGACTGCCACAGCCTGGCATGCTTAGGCCCCAAGCTCCAGGCCTAGGGCCCAGGGCCTCTCCTGCCTGTTCCTTCCAGGCCTTATCCTGGTTATAGACCAACCCTGCTCCACCCTGGCTGGGCCCAAGGTCTCCTACTGATAGACCAGGGGCTTCCAGAGACCCCTGGTGTGGCCTGGAGCTCACAGCGGCCATTTCTGCTCCCATGGTGGTTCATCACATATCTGAGCTTCCACCTGGGGCCCTGGCCTGAGGCTGAGCCCTGCTACCTTGCCTTGCTCATGCTGAGCCAGGAGTCCCACTCTGAATCACCTTCTGCCAGATGGAATCCTGTGCCCTCTAGGCTGATTCCTGTCCTTCCCGACTGCTTGGTGTTGAGTGTTTCTTAAATTCCACTCAAGTCAAATATTAGGAAGTTACTCCAGGGAGGAACTGCTAGAAAGGCAGAGAGGGGTAAAGGTGAGCTTGCCAAGGGAGTGGGTGTAAAGGGGAAGGTAAAGTGAGCCTGGAGCCACTGCAACAGGCTCCTAATGAGCTCCCTTTGCCCTCTCCAATCCACTCTACCTACTGGAGCCAGACCTCCAGGTCTCCAGGTATGGCTGTGGCTCCAGGTATGGCCACCAGGTATGGCTGTGCAGGATGTGCACTGCACAACTCCAAGGCACATCATTCACACTTCCAGGTCACCACTGTCACGGACTACAAGGTGAACAGAGCTCCTTGGAGCTGTGTAGCTCCCAGCTTGTGTGGCCATACAACTATTTCACTTAGAAGGTCCAAAATCCTAAATCATGGCTTTGTAAGGTGTAACCTGACCTGACCTGCCTACCTTCCCACTCTCATTTGGTGCCACACTGCCTCCCTCACTATGTATCACAGTCACTGTGGCTTCCTTTCACTACCCTCCCCATGGGCCATGCTGTTACAATATCTAGATCACTCTTCCCAAATAGCTGGCTCTGAGTCCTCCTGCAGACCTCAGCTCAAAGCACAGGCTCCTAGGCCTTCCTGACCCTGGCCTGGGTACAGGGGTCCCGTTTTATGTTCTCAAAGCTCCCACATGCTTCCTTCATAGTACTCACTCCAGGTATAAATCAGTGACTTGTATGCTTACTGATTAATATCTGCCTCTGCCCTGGACTGTAGGTTCCTTGAACACAGAGAACACGGACCCTCCAAGGATATTAACAGATCCATGAATGAATGGTTTCCCAGTGTCTTGGAAGCAAGGAAAAAAATTCCAGAGAGGGCAGACAAGAGGGCCACATGCTCCCAAGAGGGTGAGGAGGTTAAGGACTGAAAAGAGTTCCCAGGGGACACAGGCCCAGGAGGTGACTTGGGAGAGAGCAAGGCCAAGAGCAGGTGGGGGTAAAGTGTTAACAGCATGGGCAGATCAGAAGTGGAGGCCTGAGCATGGGTCACAAAGGAGGAATTTGGGGGCCCGATGAGGGACAGATACCGACGGCGGCAGGGGTATTTGTTTTCCCTTCTGAAAGATGGGTGAGTTCTGAGGTTGCTAGAAAATGTCCAATATGGCAGAATGTTTTAAACTGGCCATTTTAATGGTTACTAAGTGACATTTTTATGTTCACAAAAGTTTGAAGTCCATCTCCACCACAGCTGTGTGACCCTGGCAGTCACTTAAATTCTCTGAATCAGTTTTCTCACTGGTAAAATTGGGCAATACCTTTATGAAAAACACCCAGAATATATTAAGCGTCCCCTAAATGGTAGTTTTCTTTCTGTTTTCCCATCTTTGCCCACTAGCAGAGCTGCTGTGTACAGCCGTGCGGTCTGTGCATTGCACAATGCCTGCACCATTCACATGGACTAAGCCCTGCTCCTTGGAAATGTGAGTTGCTTCTTCATCACCTTCACCACTAACGCCAACAGATGGGCCGGGTGAATAGGGGAGACAGCAGTCGGAGACACTGCTTATCACCTGTTCTTATCAAGAAAGCCAAGACCTGAGCCCCCAGGTAGTCCCAGGCAGACTAGCAAGCCAGCAGGAGACTGGACTATCTCAGCCAGGAGAAGGGCTGTGGATTCCTGGGAATATATTGTAACTCCATGCCATATAAACAGAGCCACTTCAAAGCCCTGATCTCATAAATTGTGTGATTAGCAACTCAGTTCAGTTCTGAGAGCCTCTGTGTGCTGGCCCAGGGCCCCTCTCTGGAGGCAGACAGCCAGGACTATGGGGCTCCTGGTCAGATACACCAGAACGGAGGCTGTCTGGCAGCCTGGGGCCAAGGAAGAGGCGGCTGTAGAGATAAAACAGCTTCTGGCCAAGGGGAAAGGGCTTGCTGTTTGCTCCTCCCACCCAGAGGTATTAGTAACTCTTTCCATCAGGAGAGGACCATCCAAAATGAGTTCATGATTCTCTAAAGGATGCAGAGGCCAAAGGAAGGAGAGGAACTCTCTTCCCAGCAGAAACATTTTGCACAAAGAGACAAGGCCCTCTGTGGCCATTTGTGACACCACAGTTTCCTTCATCCCAAGGCACTGTTGAAGGCCCTTCTCTGAAGCTTTCCCCCGGGGTCTCTGAATCCCTTGACCAAGGTGGGAGGCCCTTGCTGGCTCAGGGCTGGCAGCTGGTGGGGGCTGGAATCAGGTGGCCAGTAGGTGGTTACTTATGCTCTAGCCCCCGGCCGATTTCCCGGCGCCTCTGTCTCATCCTGCCTCACATCTCTGCCTGCTCTCTACTCCCCACTGGGGCAGGATCCATGCTGTATAGATGCTCCTTTTGGTGCTCCTACTGTCCTATCTAGTGGTAGTTTGCCACTTGCTTTATTTATTTTTAAAAGCTTTTAAGTCATTAAAATTTTTTAAAAATATGACATACATCCAGAAAAAAACCCATGCAACATATATGTACTGTTTTAAATATTTGAAAATGAACTCCTGTCCATGTCAAAAATAGAACATTGTCAGTACCCTAGGAGGATCCCGTCCCCTTATTCCCTCTTTCATTCCCCAAATATAACCACTATGCTGACGCTTACGATTACTTTCTTGCTTTTCTTACCAGTCCTAGCATCAACATATGTGCCCTTGAACGGTAGATTCGAAAGCTGCCTCTTTTTATATTTCACAGGATTCATCTATGCTGTTGCATGAGCTGTCTGTTTTTTAACAGTTTTACTGAGGTATAGCTATAATTATCTAACTATAATTCTATAATTATTCAAGAATAAAGCTTCTTGGCCGGGCAGGGTGGCTCACGTCTGTAATCCCAGCACTTTGGGAGGCCGAGGCAGGTGGATCACCTGAGGTCAGGAGTTCAAGACCAGCCTGGCCAACATGGCGAAACCCCATTTCTAATAAAAATACAAAAATTAGCTGGGTGTGATGGTGGCAGCCTCTAATCCCAGCTACTTGGGAGGCTGAGGTAGGAGAATCTCTTGAACCTGGGAGGGGAATTCCAGTGAGCCAAGACTGTGCCATTGCACTCCAGCCTGGAGAGCAAAACTCCATCTCAAAAAAAAAAAAAGAAGAAAGCTTCTTGACTTGTTGTCTACCTCTGGTAGATTTTCGGTGCTTCAAAATCATTGTTTTTGATCATTTTGTCCAGTTTCACACTTGCTCTTTAGCAGAGAATAGTCACTGATCTCTTCATGCTACAGTAACTAGAAGTTCCTCCCCTGACTTCTCGGTTCAATCTTTTTATTGTCATGGTTGTATTATAATCCGTGATATGAATATGTTCCAATTTATGTAGCTAGTCTACTGGGATGTACACTCCAGCCCATGCTATCACAGGTATTCTTGGGCTTGTCTCCTGGTGTATGGACATGCATGCCTGTGAGTGGATTGCTAGGTCAAGGAGTGTGCCAACTTCCTATTACTGCTGTAGTAAATTAGCACACATTTGGTGGCCTAAAAACAACACAAATTTATTATCTCTGAATTGTAGAAATCAAAAGCCCCAAATCCGTCTCACTGAGATAAAATCACAGTGTCAGCACAGCTGCATTTTTCTCTGGAGGCTCTAATGGAGATCCTTACACTTGTTCTTTCCAAGTGGAGGATGGAATAAGTTAGGTGGCCATAAGGCAGTTACTGGTGTTCTAACCCTCTGGGGTTGCTTGCATTCTCTGGCTTATAGCCCTCTTCCATCCCCAAAGCCAGCAATAGTTGGGTGAGCCTTTCTTATGCTACATCACCCTCACACTTCTGCCTCCCTCTTCCACTTATAATAAGGACCCCTGTGATGACATTGGGACCACCTAGATAATGTCATCATCTCAAGCCCCTAAATTTAATAACATCTGCGAAGTCCCTTTTGCCATGTAAGATAACACATGAACAGGTACCGAGGATTAGGGCCTGGACGTCCAGGGCTGGGGACCACATTATTTTGGCAGGGGGTGTCTACCACATTATTTTATAGCGCATTACACATCTTCAACTATGTTAGATGAGAACAAACTGTTTTCTACTTTCAGCTAAATAAGGACTGAATAAAAATAAAATGGTTCTAGCAATTTAGAACACCAGCAGTTTCTGTTGCTCCACATCCTTGCTAACACTTGGTATGATGAGAGTTTTAAATGTTGGCTTCTGTACACTATCTCCGAGGGGAATGGGGGAGTTGAACATTTTCCATATTATCAGCCACTGACCAAGTCTTCCCCGAATGAAGTGATCACCTGGAACTCAGCTGCCATCACCTGCTTGTTTTTTCAGCATTGCTTGCCATCTGGTCCCAGGTATGAGACTCCTTACATTTTAGATATTCGGTCCTACAGACTTCAACCCTGCCTGGTACTAGATGTCTTCTGAGTCCCTGCCTGCCTGTTATTCTGGAGTCTTAACCATAATTGATGGTGAGTCTACTTGAAGGGTGATAACAGGGTGGACATGTGCATTTGAAGACATGTGGCACAATGCCCTAAATAAAAAGCTGCCAGCTGCATGACAATATTTCTTTTTCTTTCCTTTGAGACAGGGTCTCACTTTGTTGCCCAGGCTGGAGTGCAGTGGTGCCATCTCGGTTCACTGCAACTTCCGCCTCCTAGGCTCAAGCGATCCCTTCCACCTCAGCCTCCTGAGATGGAAAATTAACCACCACACCTGGCTAATTTTTTTGTATTTTTTGTACAGATGGGGTCTCACTATGTTGCCCAGGCTGGTCTCAAATTCCTGAGCTCAAGCCGTCTGCCCACCTTGGCCTCCCAAAGTGTTAAGATTACAGGTGTGAGCTTCCACGCCTGGCCATTATTTCAAGTGCTCCACTGGTTATGAACTTGATGCTAACCCTTGGCTTACACTAACTGAGGTACTAAACAGTCATGAAGCCCGGGCAGCAAGTCATCTCAGATACCAACCCAGTTTCTAGGGGATTTCAAGGCACAACAGAGCTTTAAGTGTTAAACAGCACAGCGGAGAATGCATTTTCCTGACCTTAAAAACATTTTGCCATGAAAAATGCCTCCATCACAACCAGTTTGATTTTGAAATGCCCTCAAAGAATTACCCACATGGGCACCCTTTGAAATGTCTGCATCGTTTACTTCCAAATCTCACTTTCCAGGTAGAAGCATAAAAGGCAGAGGGAATGCTGGGATTCACTTCTCACAAAGTACAATTTCATAAAATGCTATTTCCATTCCCCTTTACGTACTGGAAATTTGCAGCATGGGCATAATGCCCTGTGTCATAACAAATAAAACATGTGTTTTTCCATCCACATCGGTCAGTTAGTTTCATATTCAGCAACTTAATAATTGCATAAAAATATCACCTATATTCCAAAATATTCCTATAGATTGATTTATATTGGGAAAATTATCTGTCCCAAGGGAAAGAAATATCCCAATTCTAAAATATCAGAAGTACTTCCAATCTGTAACCAGGAAGTTTCATATTAAGCAGTTCAAGAAAATGGAAGCAAAATGATAGCCGGAACGTTCCCACTGTGTCTGTCCTCCCAGAAGCAGGGTGCTCATCATCTGCCCACAGAACAAGAAGAGTCCATTCCTAATGCTATTAGGAAGGCTGGAGTGGCCTTGCCAAAGAGAGAGCCCCAGGGGGACACCAGCCTCGCCAGAGGTCCTCCCCCAGTTCTCAGTTGACCAGGGGCTTAGGACAAGGTGGTAATAAATGAGAACAGGAGTTGACCTGTGTTGGCCAGAGTCAATAGATAACAAGTCTGGAAGGAGTCATGAGACAGGGTCCTCATTCTTCTTTTGCTCATGCTGTCATTCTGTCTGGCATGCACATACTTCTCTCCCAGTCTCCATACACCAAAGCCCTACCTGGTCCTTATGGTTTAGCCCCACTGTTACCACCTCCATCAAAGTGTTCCTCCCCCAAGACAGAAGTGGTATCACCTCCTCAGTCCTCACAGCCTCTTCCTTGTACCTCTTACGTAACAGTTCCCAGGACTGTCATTTCATTTTGCTAACTGGCTGCAACTTGTCTCTTCCCTGGTTGGCTGCACATGCCTTGAGGTTCAGGAAGGTCTTACCCCTCTCGTTATATCATGATCTACAGGGTCTCAAGCCCACTAGACCAGGGCATGGCCCCCACTAGGTGGGGGTTTGGATAGAGGAGTTCAGAGCAGAGGCAGCAAGGGGGCATGAAAGCCCACCATCCCTACTCATCCACTTGCCTGTAAACTACCAGAAAAGTGCAAGCAACCTTTTGCCACAAATGGCATTCTCAATGTTCCCAGGGGACATATGCAGATCATCTGCAACACAGTGGTGACTCGCCAGCTCTGGTGAAATGGAATACTTCAGTCAGTAAGGGGCAGAAAGCGAACATCTATACCAAGAAGACTACTAAGAGAAGTGTGCCTCCTCTGCTCACGAATGCACGTGTGCACTCCTAGCATGAGTATGCAAGGGCTGCAGGAGCACTTGTTCCTTCTGCATTTCCCCCCAGTCTTATATTTACAACCCAAACCCCACAAATCATGCCCTGTCCTCAGGCAGAGTCTGAGCAGGCAGAGCTCCGCATCTGTCAGATAGAAGTAGTTCTGCTCAGCCCAGAACTGTCTGCACTGCACCTTCACCCCGACTTGCAGGGACACAGCTCTTTGGCAGGTCAGCACCCTGTGCAGGGACAGAAAAACCTGGACATTGGGCACAGGACAGTTCCTGCAGCAGCTCTTCTGCTCGGGCCCTGATCCCTGCAATCCCATGCAAGCCATGTGTGGGATTTTAGATTCTTTTCTTCCCCTGGCTGTGCAGCTGGCAGCTCACAAAGGGTCTCTGGGACTGAGCAGCTGCACCGAGTCCCACCTTCCCCAGCAATAAAGACTTCAGAAAATGCTTCCCTCTGCTACAAAATCTGAGTACCCGTGTGCAGGGAGAGGGTCTCTGTTGTCACAAACCCAGGAACAGCAAAGTACCTTCTGGTCGCGGTTTTGGCTTTTCCAACCCTCCGTCTTGCATGAGCTCAAAGGCAAAGGAGACATTCAAGACCTGGCAAGAGAGATGCAGACAGCATGTACCATTGCACACCTAGGAGCCCCAGGACCTGGCCCTGGGAAGTGAAGGAGCCCAGCACTGTAGCCAGAGGGGCAGAGGCTGAACTAATTTCAAGAAGAAATATGGCTACCAAAATGGGCAGGCCACCTGGAGCGTGAGCTAGCTGATCCTAGCTTGCTGTTGGAGAAGCACTCCTGGAGAAGCACAAAACTCCCTTCATATCCTACTGTGTTCCTGTGTAAACTGCCAGGACTTCAAACTGGGGGTGTCAGTGCACACGTTTGGAAGAATCAGATGGCAGGACATGTTCAACAGGCAGAGCAGGCTTTCTGCTGTGGACCAAATGCCGTTGTGTAGCGAGCAGGATGTGGCAGCCTACGAGAGGCCATCAGAACCAGGCTAAGCATGGGCCTCAGGTCTGACCAGCTTCACAGTCACTTTCCTTGTCACCTCTGGGGAGACAGGAGGCTGGGCTGGGACACTTGACAGAAACACAGGGCAGGGGACCAGGGCCAGACTTCAGGGGAAGGGAAAGGCAGTCAGGGATGCCCAGTGGTCAGCAGGTAGCTCCTTCCTCGCTCAGCTCTTATAATGGGCCCCACCTCCAGGCACTGAAGACCTTGGGCAGAGGGGAGGCTTCTGCCTTTTTTGTGGATAGTCCCAGCGTGGGTGTGGGCAGATGAGTCGGGGGATGTGGGTTAGGCAGCCTCCCTGATGTCCCTTCTCCTTACCTTCTGTTCAAAGCTGTCCGGGGTCAGGAAGAAGCTGTGCAGGGGCACAAAGTAGCCCTCCAGGAGCCCCATGAGCAGCACCAGGTATACCCCATCTGCAAACTGGAGGAAGAGCCAGGTGATGCACTGGCCCCTAAGCCTCCCAGCCAGTCCCCATCCAGGAGGCCCATCAATGTCTGTGCTATGCCACCTGAAGCCTACCACCCCAGGCAGGCTGCTAGCTGGGGGGTAGGGGCAGTGGCCCGAGACAAGGAGGTCTGCTCTGCCCCACGTCTGGCTGGCGCAGCACAGGAGCCACAAGCCCAGGCCCTGATCTCAGCTGACGCAGCATTGACTGAACAGAGGCTGTGTACCAACTCCTGGTCTAGGCATGGGGACCAAAGCGTGGGGAGTCAGTGTGGCTCCTGCCCTGGAGGAGTGCACAGTCTAATAGGGAAACTGGTGTGGGGACAAGGCACAGCTGCTCTGATGGAAGGAAGCTCGCTGGCCTGAGTGAGGTTGAAAGGTCACCCATAAGCACTGAAAGCATCAGAGGCTTCCGGAGAGGACGGTGCCTGAGTGGAGAGCTGAGGATGAGCAGGATTGGCTAGAGTGGGACAGAGGGAGGAGGGAGAGGCGATGTCCAAGGTGAATGGCATGAGGCTCCTGGGGTGATCTGTGCTTTCTGAACAGAGAAAGGACTAGTGTCACACAGGCCTGGGCATTCTTCTTTCTCCCATCTCTCTTCAGTATTACAGCAGCAGAGTGCAGCTGTTATGAATGTGGGCTCTGGGGCCAGGTCTCCCCGGTGCAAATTCCAGCTCTCTCACCTACTAGCTGTGTGCCTTGGGCAAGTTATGTCACTTCTCTGTACTCATATGTCTTATCTGTGAAACAGGGATGGTAATAGTATAGTATCTACATCACAGAGTTATCGTGAGGACTAAGCCAGTTAATATGCAGAGAGGGCCTGTAAACTGCTGGGCATGTAGCATTGAATAAATATTAAATATTGCTATTACTGTCTGGGAAAACAACAAAGCAGTCAGGACATGACTTACTGGCTCTTCCTGGCAAAAGCAGAACTATGTGCTGAGGGCCCTGGCAAGAGGCTTGCAGCCCGGTCCCTTCCTAGGCAGAAGAGGCCAGAATGGTTGGGAAACCAGGCCCAAGGGACAGGAGAGTCCCTCAGCTAAGTGTGGAGGCTGCTGGTCTTCTGCTCAGGGCTGGGTGAGGTGAGCATATGCTGAGCACTCAAGACAGGCTTGTGGAGGCCACGGAGGCCAGGGATGATGGACCTTTGGAGAAGCAGTGGTTCCAGGTGTGGGGGATGGCCTAGCAAAGACATAGAGGTCAGATGCACATCCGACATTCTAGAACCCTTTCAAAGGAGGCTGGGCCACCAAATGTTTATGAGTGTAAATAGCTACTAGGGTTCACAGAGGCCAAATTTCTTGGAATCACCTTAGGAGCCCAGAGTCTGCTCAGAGAGCTTTCCAGGTAGCCAGCTGGCCGGCCTGTGGCTCAGCCTTCATTAAGGGCATAAGACCCTGAGCTTGGGCTTGCCTTAAAGGCAGCTCCTGGCCAAGTGTGGTGGCTCATGCCTGTAATCGCAGCACTTTGGGAGGCTGAGGCGGGCGGATCGCTTGAGCTCAGGAGTTCAAGACTGGCCTGGGCAACATGGCGAAACCCTGTCTCTACTAAAAATACAAAAAAATTAACTGGGTATGGTGGTGCATGCCTGTAGTCCCAGCTGCTCAAGAGACTGGGGTGGGAGGATCACCTGAGCCTGGGAAGTTGAGGATGCAGTAAGCTGTGATCGTGCCACTGCACTTTAGCCTGCACGATGGGAGTAAGATCCTGTCTCAAAAACAAAAAGGTAGCTCCTCCTAGCTTCCATCCATCAGGCCTACAACTCAGGTGGGAATGGCCTGAACATGACTCACCCTAGGTGGACACGGAAGAGCAGACCCCAGAGTCTGTCAAAATCAAGGCTCTTCTGGTGGGAGCTGAGCTTTATTCGAGCTGTGGTGAGGAGGAGTTAGGAGTAAAAGAATCCAATCTGTGAGCTCAGGGGTGACCTTGGGTTAGGGTTGGGGTCATTCACAGCTCTGAATGCCAGGCTTAGACTGCTTCTCACCTCCTATGGCTGGTTCCACTAACTTGGTAGGAATAGCAGATAAAACTGCAGAAACCCAAAGTGCTTGGCAGTGACCTCTGTCATAGCACTCCCTGCCCTTGAAAAACGAGCTAATCATTCCAGGGTCCATTCTAGCTCACTAAAGGAAGCGTCACTTTTCCAGAACGTTCCTTACTTCCTACAAGAGTACATGAAGCTCATTTCACACAGTCTAGACACACTCAGGTGGAGCTCAGCGACAGACTGGCATTTGCCTTTAAAATAAAAGGAGGTACCCAGACGATTGAAAGAGAAGCACAAGGCAGAAGCTCACCAAGAATGAAAGGAGGTGGGGAAACAGGATTCATCTTGCTCAAAGTATCTCCCCAATAAAGATTAGTTAAGTATAAAGAGGGGAAAAATAACTTTATAATAGGGAAATCCGGTGAATACCACCCTAACCAAATAATCCAAGTTATCACTAGCAGTGGGGCTAATGGACAGAGTGCCTCCTCCTGGGATGACGCAGGAAGAACAAAGCCTTACATGGGGAGTGCTGTTGATGAAAATGATGACCTGAATCTAATACGCAGGGAAAAGACAGTCTATAAACCAGCTGGCCTGAACGCTTCAGAAAGTGTCAATGCCACGCCAAGAAAGGCCAAGGAGTTGTTCTATGTTAAAAAGACACTAAAGAGACATGACAAGTAAATGCAGCATGTGAGCAAACTGGACAAGCGGCAAAATCTGAACAGTGTTTTTTCCAACCACGTGACGTTGCCATTTTAGTAGGTTAAAAACAGTCGGCTGGGCGTGATGGCTCATGCCGATAATCCCGGCACTTGGGGAGGCCAAGGTGGGTGGATCACCTGAGGTCAGGAGTTCGAGACCAGCCTGACCAACACGGTGAAATCTCGTCTCTACTGAATACAAAAAATTAGCCGGGCATGGTGGCACATGCCTGTAATCCCAGCTACTTGGGAGGCTGAGGCAGGAGAATCGCTTGAACCTGGGAGGCAGAGGTTGCAGTGAGCCAAGATCTTGCCACTGCACTCCAGCCTGGGCAACAAGAGTAAAACTCTATCTCAAAAAACAAAACAAAACAAAAAACCAAAAAAAAGTCGAATGTCAGCAATTTCATATGATTCAATCTAAACAGATTAATGTATTATGTTAAAACGGCCTGTCTTTGATAACCGTATTGTGGCTATCTAAGAGAATGTGCTTGTTCTTGAGAGACGTATGCTCAAGCATTTAGGGGTGCAGAGAAAGGTGTGGCCAAATACTAATAATCGGTGCATCCAGGTGAAGGGTATATGAGTATTCATTCTTGTAACTTTTCACCATAAAAATTTGGAAAAAAATCCGCAGAGATTCAGTCCACCCCTCAGATTAGGACAGATCCCCATGCCCTCATTCCCCTCAGCTGGGAAAGCCCTCCTGGCCATGTGTGGTGGACCACTTGGAACAGGGGCTGTAGGGCAGGGCCCTGCCTCCACCTGTGCTAGGGTCTGTCACCCACCTGGGTTTCCAGTTCTGTGACCTCCAGGTTCAGTTTATTCAGGTGCTTGTTCACGAAAGTGATGAGTGTCTAAAAGAGAAGCAAAGCAGGCCCAGAGCTGGGGATTTGCACTAGTACAGGAGCCTGCGGCTGCCCCATGACTCCCATGAGGGTGAGGGCGAGGGCGAGGGTGAGGGTGAAAGCACGGGATCAGGCCCAGCCAAGAGCCCCGGGCCCAGAAGGTCTCTCTGCAAAGGCCCTTGAGTGCACAGGGAGGGCCACAGGCTCTAGGTCTTGCAGTCCCATACAACTCAGGGTGTGTAAGGAATAAGGAGGTCCCAAGAGGCAGAATGACAGGTGGAGTGTCTGAGTGGGGAACTGAGATAAAAAGATTCCACTGGGTCTCTCCATCCTGTCCTTTCTTCAGCACACGTGCCTAGGCCAGGGAGACAGGGAATTCTGTGAGGAGCGGGGAAGACTGGGATTGCTGGGGTTAGCCTGGGTGGGAAGACAGGCTGCTCATGCTGATGGAGAGGAAAAAGCCCGGGTGCAACATTCAGTAAGGAACAGACAGGTACATGGATGACAAGGGGGAAAGCCGTGTGCGTGCAGAGATTAGGTGATGCCATCAGTTCCAGCAGGAAGCTCCCGAGCTGCAGGGATGGGTTTTCCCCATGTCCTGCTGCATCTCGCTTCCCTCTCTCTGTCCTAGACACCCCTTTCCCACCTTTTTCACCACATTCAGCTTGTCTGGGGCGTGGTCGAACAAAGTGTCAAAGGCATCACGTTCTGAAAAACAGGGAAACACAACATGGAGCCCAAGAGCCGGTTCCTGGCAGGGAAGCCCACCTCGGGCCCCAGAGCCACAGGCCTCTCAAGGTCACAAGGTCAACGACTGATGGGAAGCCTCTGGGGTACAGACTGCTGGGAACTCTGTGATGTGATTTGGGACTAAGATTTGGGGGGATTCTCACCCTGGGAGCCTGTGTCTGTGTCCATGCACATGTACATTATTGGGTTCGGGCAGACTCAGGGTTCTCTTAGGCAGTGTGACCCCGGATTAGTCATTTCCCTTCACTGTATTCCATTATATCCTGATTTAGCTATTGTTCAGGTGTTTCTGAACCTCAGTAGAGGGGGAATGTTATCCAAATATTAAACCATTTCACCCCCCAATTTTCAAAAACAGGAGACCCATGACAAACAAGCTGGCAGAGGGCACAGAGAAGAGGGCTGGGAGCCAGGGAGCTCCAGGATGGGGTATGAGCTCTTCCTCTTAAGTGATCTAGGCCACTTCAACTCTTTGTGCCTTAGTTTCCTCTTCTATAGAATGTTATTTTAAAAATAACCCTCCCTTAGGTTTGTCATGAGGATGAAGGGTGAGAACAAGCATGCGCGTGCTCTGTAAACTCCGACATGGTCTCCTGAAGGGAATAATTTTTAGCATGGTTGAAATATTTCAAAATATTACCCACAGTAAATATCAGGATCATAGAAAATAGCAAAGCCATGCTCCCTGCAGGGATTCTCCTTGCTGCAGCCTCTATGTTAGGAGCTGCGATGAGGGAAGGAAGAGAAGACAGTCTCTAGAAGGACAGAGTGGTGAGAGGGGACAGTCCCTGTGTTCGTGCATGTCTTCCTTTATTTGCATGAGATAATTAGTGCAAACCTGCCCTGAAAATGCCCAGGACCCATCCAGAAGCCTTGGGCAAGCTAATGAATCTTTCTGGGCTCCAGGTCTCTCATCTCTAAAATGAGGATAATTACAGTAAATATTTCAGTGGGATGTTATAAGCATTAGATGACTTAATATCTAGAAATACTTTAGCATACTTCCTAGGACATAGTAAATGCTCAAAACATTTTTTTTCGGAGGACACTTTTGGTTCTCTTTATGATTATTATATTGGTTTATCCATCTGCACACCTATCATTCACTAAATAAGCACTTGCAAGTAGTGTACTGGAAAGAATAATAAACTTGGAGTTAAGTGCTGGATAAACCAAGATCATAATCTCCTCCCTCACCCTTGGGCTGTGGGGTCTCAGGGGGTATAATCGTGGCTTCATATGTTTACTGTGAACAACAATAGCTACAAAAGTGCTTCATAAATGGCAAGGTCAATGGCCTGATAAATTTCAAGATGACTGCGCAGGTGTAGGTAGTCTTCTTCCCACCAGTAAGCTGTCCCTCCCAACCCAACTGGCCATGTCAGCCAGGCTGGTGCAGACATATATCCAGGTGGCAAGCTGAGGGCCTGTTCTTCCCAGCTGCTGCAGAATTAACTAAAGCCCCAGTGCAGCCACCAGTGCCAGGGGACATTCTTATGCGACTTACCATGCCTCCCGGAAAGAGCCCTGGAGGAAAAAGAGAAAGAAAATAGTGTGACTCTTTTCTTGTCCCTTACAAGAGGCCAATCCTCTGAAGGGACACTCCATCATTGCTGGAAGCCCACCCCATGCTGCCTGCCACCCACCTGCCCTTGGTTGAGGAACTCAAAAAGCCTCCTTCCATTGACATTTTATTCTGCACGGCCTCCAATTATTGAGACTTTACCACATTACCACCCATTTTCTCCCCCTATTACACGGACATAGTGATGTAATGCAAAATCTGGCACAGTGATGCCCAAAGGATTACTTTTTGCCTTAAATAAAATCATATTATTGCTTGTAGTTAAAGAATATCGGACTCAGGGGGCTGAAGATTTCCAACCAGAAAATCTTAGGATTCTTATGAGTGAGCTCAGGCAACCCCTCAATGTAGAATTTTACTGCCTAGGTTGCTGTGGGCAGGTCAGCTTTGTCTCTCTCCTGTCCATCCTGTAGTACCCACCAAGATGCACCTGCCATTGACCCAGGGTAGGTTTTCTCAAAGAGTGCAGGAACTGGAACCACACTCATAGCAGAGAAGCAGCATAGTATCAAGAGCACAAGCTTTAAAGACAGATCATTGAGGTTCAAATTGCACCGAGTGATTGAGTGATTTTTTTGCTGTGTGGCTGATACGGTTTGGCTGTGTCCCTACCCAAATCTCAACCTGAACTGTATCTCCCAGAATTCCCACGTGTTGTGAGGGACCTAGGGGGAAGTAATTGAATCATGAAAAGACTAATTGAAACTGGTCTTTCCCATGCTATTCTTGTGATAATGAATAATTCTCATGAGATCTGATGGGTTTATCAGGGTTTCCTCTTTTGCTTCTTCCTCATTTTCTCTTGCCACCACCATGTAAGAAGAGCCTTTTGCCTCCTGTCATGATTCTGAGGCCTCTCCAGCCACGTGGAACTGTAAGTCCAATTAAACCCTTTTTCATTCCCAGTTTCAGGTATGTCTTTATCGGCAGCGTGAAAACAAACTCATACAGTGACCTTGGGCAAGCTAATGAACCTTTCTGGGCACCAGGTCTCTCATCTCTAAAATGAAGATAATTATGGTAAATACTTCAATCGGATGTTGTGATTATTAAATGATTTAATACCTAGAAATATTGCAGCATAATTCCTAGTATGTAGTAAATGCTGAAAACACTTTTTTCCAAATACACTTTTGGTTCTCATAATGATTATTATATTGGTTTATCCATCTGCACACCTGTCACCCACTAAGTGAGCACATGCAAGCAGTGCACTGGAAAGAAGAATGAACTTGGAGTTAAGTGCTGGGTAAACCAAGGGCACAGTCTCCTTCCACACCCTTGGGCTGTAGGGTTTTAGTGGGTGTAATCATGGCTTCATGTGTTTACTATGAACATCAATAGATAGGAAAGTGCCCCATAAATTGTACTGTGTTGTCATTATTAGGACATTGCATCCATGTTTATGTCTTTGGGGCAGAGAAAGGGGCCATAGAAAGCATAACATGCATCCGAGAGATTATTCAATAATCTGAAACTTCACACTCCCTGGTTTGGGAGTTTCTCCCAGGCCATGCTCCTCTCTGCTCTGTCGTCTTCTTTCCCAGAGGTGAAATAGTGGGCACAGGCAAGCCCAGCATGGGGGAGGGGTGGTGGGCAGTGAGACAGTGAGGAATTCTCCTTTCCCAGCAGGCCTGGCTCCTCCCATCCCTCACAGAACCAAGGCGAAGGTATGCCCTATAGATCAGTTGACCCTTTGGCTACCAAGACTGGCCTCTGAGGTATACAGAGGCTGCTTGATGGGGTCTCCATCGGCCATAAACAGGGCATCTTGGGAAAGGCCACGCTACATCTCTTGCCCCAGTCTTGGCCTGGAATGCCCATGCGCCTTAGTCCTTGTTAAGCCATGTACACAATGTGATCTAGATGGGCAGTGCCCCGGACTCCTGTGGCAGCCATGGCTGTGGAGAGGGCGGGAACCTCCTAGAGACTGGATGGGCTTGGGAGTTAAGGGTCAGTTGTGCTGGAGAAAAGCTGGAACAGCAGCTTCAGAGGGTAAAGGAACGAAGTCACAACTGTGACCACAATAAATCCTCCCTACCTCTCTGGGTGGGGAAACTGAGGTCAGAGAGGTTAAGGGACTCACCTGGTGAGCAAGTGGCAGAGCCTGGATTTGAACTCAAGTTGGGTTGGCTTTGCAGCCTCTGCTCTTTGCACTACGCTGCTCTTGTTGAAGGGGGCCTCAGAGAAAAGTCTGGGGAGCAGGGGTGCTGAAAGCTAACTGCCTGGCTTTGCATGGGCCAGGGCTCAGTTCTTGTGATCACAAACTTATCTCACACTATCCATTTTTTTCTGCTTGAGGACAAAACTCCTGTTCCCCAGGGCAAACTTTTGATAGGTTCTAATATCCCAATTTCTAAAAATAAATGGGGAAAAAAACCACCCTAAACCAAAAGACAACTCTAAGGTAGAGAGGCTTTCTGGGTCATGGCACGTGACCAAATAAATCGATTCAAAAAAGGAAGAAAAACGTCCTTTTGAAGGTTAACAATTTAAATTCAACTCAGTGTTTATGGCATGACGATTTCATGCTGGGTTGGCTTTTTTTGGGCACACTTTTTCCTGGAGTGGCACAAAATTAGAATTTTTCAATCACTGCTAATTCCCTCTCCCCACTTCCCCACCCAAGTTTGTACCTTAAGCATTGAGAGGCATGTTTTGAATGCATGGAAAAGGCTAAACTATAATCATTGGCTGAAGTCTAATCCCTCCTGCAATCCCAATAAATGAAAACTAAATATCAGCAAATGGATGAATTTCGGAGAAACATCTGTGTTCCATTACAGAATCGCTGGCAACAATGGTGTTGACATACTCTGTGTTACCAGTTATTTCCTCTTGGATTTGCCGAGACTGGAGGATTCCTTCTCGTTTCTGAAATGGGGGTGGGGAAAGGGGTTGGGAGGAGAAGAGAAAACTATGCTTTAGAAAAATACAGAAACACTGATGAGCATTCCTGACATTGAGAAAGTTACTGGTGTTTAAGAAATGTACCCGAGATAAGATAATGCTGGAAGTGAAAGGAGGTCCTGATTTTCTGGGACTGGACTGAACCATTAGGACGCAAGTGCAATTAGTGTTTAGTCCAAACAAGTAGGCTGTTTCTTGGATGGTGAATCTTTCCTTTCTTTATTGGAAGACATTCTGCTGGAAGCAAACTGTTTGCCTCCTGGAGTAATCCACAATAAACCAAATGGAAATGAAGGCCAGGGTGTGTCTGCCCTCCAGCTGGGGCCACAGAGGGAAGCTGAGAAACACATTTAACTGGGGGGCTGGGTGGAGGAACTGAGGCCAACTCAGGGAATTCAGACAAGAGAGAGGGTTTTTTTTTTTTTTTCCTTTAACTGATAAGTATGGGAGCTTTTAAATAAGGAATACAGTTGTCACTCAGGTAACTAGCTTATTCTCTGAGAAAAGGTTAAGTATGTTAGAAACTCATCCGTCCATCCATCCATCCAACCATCTGTCCATCCGTCCATCCATCTATCATCTGTCCACCCTTCTCCCATCAACTTATCCTCTTTCTTGTTTAGTTCATTAATCAGTGCCTTCTGTGTACAAGGCCCTGTGCTGGAGTTAGAACAAATACTATGGAGTATATGATATAGTTTCTGCCCTTGAAGAGCTTAGAGTCAATCGGGGTAGATGAAGCAGACACCTGAATGGTTTCCCCAAAACAGTCCTGGTTTATCCCCCTGATGTCCCAGCATATTAGTAAGATTCACTTTCATCTCAAAAGTGTCATGAATAATAGATTACGTGGTCACCCTCTGCAGAAGGTGCTGAACGTAGGCCAGGAGCAAGCACTTTTAGCTAGAATGGTCAGAGAAACCTTCCAAGTGGAGGGGGCGCTGGAGCTGGGCACTGAGAAGGGGTTATTTCAATGGGAGGAATGGCCCCAGCCAAGAGGCAGAGGCAGGATGCACAAATGTGTTCCAGAGGCCCTCCGGGGGAGGGCGGCCGCCACCAGTTGGGGCAGCTCTGGGTGCCAGTTTGGAGGGTTTAAATAGCACTGTGTGGGCATGGGAGCTGATGAAGGAGGTAATGTTGGGGTTCGGGAAGACTTTCTGATGGGTGTGAGGTGGGAGATTCATCCTACTAGGTCCCTCTACCACCAGCACCAGACACCTGGAGGATGCTGTGACACTGCAAGCACTGACAAAGCAAATGCACCTTCCCCAAGGCTGAGATGAGTGTGAAGAAGGAAGGAGCCTCTGCACATGGGTGGCTCACCTGAGCCCTGCCTTCTCCAGCCTCCTGCCCAAAGTTCCACAAACAGCCACAGAACCCAGCGTCCTTGCAAAATACTTTTACAGAAGAAAGGAAGAGCTGGATAAGGCCAAGAATCTATCTGGCTTAGATTAAGAATGGACTGATCAAAACAAAAAAAGGAGGTAAAAGAAAAAAAAAAAACCAATCATTTAAGAGGACCAGGTGAAGATAAATCAGGACTTCTTTCCACATGCACTTTCAACACAGGCAATGTTTTCATGTGGGGCTAATGGAATCTGTGTCCTTGTCCTGCATCGCCATTCAGAGATAAAACCTCACCTCCAACTTTATGCAAAATTAAATGCTTCTGCATAGAATGGGAAAGAAATCTGGGTTAAATAACCCCTCACACAGCATCGTGATTCACCTCCACCCGTTATTTGTTCCCTAAAGAGTTCTCCCTGTGGTTCAGTCTGTGACTCACCACCAATTCTGAGTCTTGCTTCTGTGCCTGTTCAACTTGATAAAGCAAAAACACCCCATAAAACCTGACGTGCATTAATGCCATTTTATGGAACATGTCCTCTTTTCTCCCTCATGCTAACAAAACAGCCTACAGGAGAAATTAAACCGACAACAGCCTTCTGATGGCCTATAATTGTGCTCAAAATAAGGCAGGAGACAAGGCTTGCAATGACCACTGTTTCAAAATAGAAGCGCCCTCTCTCCTGCTCACATTTTCAATTGTTGTTCAGTCTGTAGTAATTCCAACAGGCAGATTTTATTATTTCTGTTAGAGGCTGTTTATTCTAGCAGATAAGAAAAGTCTTAAGATGTTCAACAAATTTATGCACAAAGAACTGGACTGGATTTGTCACAAAAGAGAAGATAAAGAAGGGCAATTTAAATAAAAGTATTTATCTCCTCTAGTGATAAGAGAGCTAGTATAAATGAATATAACAACAGTATGTTTACTTATGAAAATAATTTTTTTAAATTTCAATGTTAGTGATACATGGTCACTTTTAAAGTATTCTTTCATGAACTGTTCCAGGAACCCTGATTTAAAAAAAAAAAAGACTATATTTTCCAGAGCAGTCTGAGGTTCACAGCAATATTGAGAGGAAGGTACAGACATTTCCAGAGATTTCCTATATATTCCCTGCCCTGACACATACATGGCCTCACCCACTTTCAACATCCTACACCAGAATGATGCACTTTTAACAACTGATGAACTTATAATTCATATGGTTGTCACTATCACCCAAAGTCTATAGTTGACATTAGGGTTCACTCTTGGTGCTGTCCATTCTATTGGTTTTGACAAATGTACAGTGACATGTACCTAAAACTCTCTGTGCTCCCACCTATAGGGACCATGTTCACCTATTCATCCCTGCCTCCCTAATTGTACTTCTTAAAAACATAAAGAATTGTATTCACGCATTACTGATTGGTAAAAATAACACGATAGAGATGACCTGGACTCACTAGGAAGATGCTTGAACCAGAGTACTCTGAGTTGGCCACATATCCATAGCAGACATAAAATGCTTAGTGCCATGTTTGATACAACTGAAGAGCTCAATAACAAGGACAATTAGGACCTTTTGGCCAGTGGCAGTCAGTATCTGAGCCACACATATTCCCATTTTCTATGAGCCCTCTCTGCTTCTTATTTGTAGTCCTATCTCCTCAGCAGGCAGGGCCGAGGTGTCATATTCCTGTTATACCTTCTTGATGCTTAGTGGAGTTAAGTACCCAGAGGTGTGGAAGAAACAAATCCGTTAATCTGGCCTGATCTGATCGGGCAAAGTCTACCAGCCCTCAAGGCTTTTTCTTACCAAGGGATGGCACAGCCACTGTTATCATTCCCTATTCCAGAGCCTGGATCGCCAGGGAGCTGCTTAGATGGAGCACTCTCCCTCGCTGCATGTTTATTTGGAAAAGAACAGAAACAAGCAAACAAAAGGATGACCTTTTGCTAAATGGGTATAAAGTTGGAAAATAAAATTGAATTTGGGTATTTAATGGGGTTAGGAGCAGAGTGAGATAGTCACAGGGAGAGAGCACACCCTCATTGTGGAAATTACACAGCCATATGTGAATGGAAATTCCATCCAACAATCTGGAAAAGATGACTTGAGATCCCAGCTGTGCTTCTGTGGGTGGGTGAAAAGTGGCAGTGCCTTCAATACAGACATGACCAGTTGGGGTCTCTCTCAAACACATGCATATGTACACACACACTCCCTCATATGCACAGATATCTTTCTCCCCATACCTAAGTATCATTTGTTTAACCAAAATAGTATGATTCTCCATGATTTGCAGGGCACCTGTACACTCCTGTACACACACACACACACACACACACACACACTTTCCTCCTGACCCCATGACACACAGCACACATACATACCACACACCCTCAACTACACGTTACGCAGAAAACTCACAGACAAAAACACATAAGCCATAGGCACATACCCCACACAAAGCTATCTATACACAAGCACACGCTCTTCCATCTTGTATACACTTACCAGGGGAAGCCAACACGCAACAGAAAGCTCACTCAGTGCCTCCCAATATACTGCACACCCAGGCTCACTCAGCCTTCATGCAGCCATCCTTCTAATGACCCACTCGACGCACCACAGGAACTCCACCTCTACGACTCTTTAAAGACACAGATGTTTGTAGTGTTATCTGTCTTACCTGGACCACAACCACTTGGATGGAAACATGGTCTGGGAGTCGAATTGGTGCCCGGAAATACTGAGACAGAGCAACAAGCAGGTGTAAGATGGCCACCAGGCTCTTGGCATGAACAGCTGAAATGAAAGAAGATTGAAAAATTACAGTATCTTCTTCTAGGTTCTACGCAATATAAGCAGATGTTCAAAGTGTAGCAGTACCCCACTGATAGAGTTTGGATATTTGTCCCTGCCCAAATCTCATGCTGAAATGTAATCCCCAGTGTTGGAGGTGGGGCCTGGTGGGAGGTATTTGGATCGTGGGGGTGGATCCCTCATGAATGGCTTAGTGCCATCCCCTTGGTGATAAGTACACTTGTACTCTCACATGTGATTTGGTGGTTGAAAAGTATATGGCACCTTCCCGCCGCCCACTCTCTCTCTTGCTCCTGCTTTTGCCATATTAAGTGCCTGTTCCCACTTTGCCTTCTGCCATGAGTTACAGGTCCCTGAGGCCTCCCTAGAAGCCATGCAGATGCTGGCCAATTAAACCTCTTTTATTTATAAATTACCCAGTCTCATGCCTTTCTTAATGGCAATACATGAGCAGCCTAATATATCCACCCAATGTCCCTTTATACCATGCCTGAGGGTCAGGGGACACCTGTGGTCATCACAGGCCTCACTCTGGGCCCCCTCAAATCTTTCTTACTTTTGAAGCAGGGTCTTGCTCTGTTGCTTAGGCTGGAGTGCAGTGGCACAATCCTAGCTCACTGCAGCCTTGAACTCCTAGGCTCAAGCAATCCTCCCGCCTTGGCCTTTGTGGAGTAGCTGGGACTACAGGGATGTGCCACCATGCCTGGCTCCCTCAGTTCTTTGCCAGGTCCCATGGGGCTCCTTCTTGGGTCTATTATTGCCACATTTCCAATGTAGCACCCCTCTAATCCCAGGTTCCCATCAGGACCCTGACAACTGCTGAGTTCTGAGCTCAGATCAGCTCTCGCCCAGTCCCATGTCCCTGCCCACTCCACTCCAATCACCATAAGCATGTCTGCTCTGCACTCCTTTTCCCTTCCCACTTAACCATGAACTTTGGATTATCACTACTACACTTGTCTCAAGATTGTACACAAAGCAGGCCCTTAATAAATAAACTCTGAGTCAGGAACACTAGGTCTCTTCCTTGGTTCAGGGTTTTAAGATCCTTGGAAGAAGGCATGAGAGAGACATTTAAAGGGCTATGTTACTTCCGTGAGTGTCACTATGGTCACTGTAGGCAATGCCCTTTAAGGAGCAGCTGGGACGGGATGTTACTGAGCCAGGGCGCTGCCAAAGCTGCTGAGTCATGTTAAAGTCAAGCCATTTACACCAGAGAAGGCTGGGTCACACTGGGTTGTAGTTTTCTCACTAGATGAGGAGAAAAAGACTCAGTGAGGTGCACAGAGGGTCAGGCAGACTGGAGCCTGAATTCTAACTTTATAATCTACCATTTATTTACTGGCTACATGGCCTTGGGTAGGCTAGGCCACCGAAGGCCTCTGAGCCTTAATTTGCTCATATTTACAAATGGAAGTAACAGAACCTATGTGGACGTACAGGTTGTAATGATTTCCCAAAACATTTCATTAAAAAAAAAAAAATGAAAATAGTTACACTGGAGTGGATAGTCTTAATTTTTTTCCTATTTCAAAATATTCTTTAGAATAAAAATCTGCCATCTTTTCAGTTAAAACAAATTCTAGCCACTGTTGAACATTTGTGCGCCCCTATCATTCCTGCCTCTCAACATGTCTCCTGGGAGTTTTCTCTCTGATGCTCCTGGAACACAGCACGTGCCCAGGGATGGCTGATATTTTTTTATTATACCTTATGTGAAATTACCTGGCACCTAGGCAACTAAAACATGCCAGCTTTCTTCCCTTTCTTTCTCATCAAAGGCAAGATTCACCAGATATTTTGCCTGCCTTCACAGTCCTACCAGCTTCATGGCTCTTCATTACAGGGGGCATTTAAGGGAATAACAAAAAAAATGCCTATTTTGTGTACTTTGCATGCACTAGGCCCATTATTAGGATGTCATTCTGTCTTCCCTGGGATCAGTGAGTCTGCTTTAGCAGAAGCTTTGAGAAACCACTAAGAAAAGAGAATGATTCAGACATTCCTTTGTAACTCATTAGGGTTTCTTGTTATCACTGCTACTTCAAAGAAGGTTTTCTACTGATTATGAACAGCAGCTCACCATCACCACAAACAGAAGCTGAACTGCTCTGAACTCCTAGCCTTCCAGAAGGTTTCAATTTTGGGCTTTCGGGCCTTGTTAGCTAAGTTTTACTCAGACTTACAGCCTCAAACAAAGATCCTGATGTGGCACTGACCCACTGTGACCCACTGACATGGTGTGGTCACCATCAGAGGCCAATCCAGGTTTGCTCTAATGATCAGAACTACCGGCCCACTACCTGGTGTCAGTGAGGGTTGTAAGAACATTTGCTACCCCTCTCCCCTTTAATGGCAAAACATAATGCTAGAAAAGTTGTGATCAAACAAGTTGTTCTTATCCCCTGGTGACATTGTACACCATCTCCACTGTCTTGGTGAGCAATGCAGAGCTATATCGTAAGCATCATATAGACGTCAGACTTGTTCAATGAATGCTCTATCCTCCTGGGAATTTTTAAGAAGGAAAGAGTCTATAGTCTCACACACATACATACTACACTACGTGTACTAAGATGTTACTGTGTAATATACTATAATTTTTTAAAACCCTGGAAAACACTATGTCCAATAACAAGAGGATGGTTTAGATCAGCATTTTTCAAACTTTTTAATATTAAGCACAGAAATCCTTTGTTCTAGAAGCAGATAGTTAAAACTCATGAAAAAAGTACAACTGCTCTGGTTAAAGTGAGGATTCTGGAGTCCTAACTGCAGCCTACAGCCTACCCATGACTTCTTGTCTTCTCCTTGGTGATGCTAGAGTTTCTCCTTGCAAATCTCTAGTTTTGGACCAACCATAGTTGAATAACTACTGCTTTAAGAAGTTATGGTATGTCCACACAATGAATAGTTTACATGCATTGAAAATCATAGGTAAGACAGTATACCTATATATATGTGTGTATGTGTATATATGTCTATATATCTATATACATGTGTATATGCATGTAATATACATAGCTATAAATATACATTTATGGATATATGCATACATAAAAGCATATACAAATGTATATATATCTACATATACGCACACAAATGTGGGATTTGGAAAGGAATATATTTTAAAAAATGAAAATAGTTATGCTAGAGTGGAAAGATAGTTTTTTTTGGGGGGGGCGGTGGAGTTTTGCTCTTGTCGCCCAGGTTGGAGTGCAATGACTGGATCTCAGCTCACTGCAACCAACACTTCCCGGGTTCAAGGGATTCTCCCGACTCAGCCTCCCGAGTAGCTGGGATTATAGGTACGTGCCACCATGCCTGGCTAATTTTTGTGCTTTTAGTAGAGACAGAGTTTCACCATGTTGGCCAGGCTAGTCTCAAACTCTTGACCTCAGGTGATCCACCCACCTTGGCCTCCCGAAGTGCTGGGATTACAGGTGTGAGCCACTGTGCCCAGCCTGATAGTTTTTTTTTTTTTTCCCCTCTTTTTTCTTTTTTTTGAGACGGAGTCTCATTCTGTCACCCAGGCTGGAGTGCACTGGCACAATCTTGGCTCACTGCAAGCTCCACCTCCCGGGTTCAAGTGAATCTCCTGCCTCAGTCTCCCGAGTACCTGGGATTACAGGTATGTGCCACCATGCTGGGCTAATTTTTGTATTTTTTAGTAGAGATGGGGTTTTGCCATTTGGCCAGGCTGGTCTCAAAGTCCTGACCTCAGGTGATCCACCCACCTTGGCCTTCCAAAGTGCTGGGATTACAGGTGTGAGCCACAGTGCCCAGCCTTTTTTCCTATTTTGAAATATTCTTTAGAATAAAAATATGCCATTTTTTCAATTAAAACAGTCTACCCACTGTTGAACATCTGTGCACCCTCATCATTGCTGCCTCTCAACACAGCTCCTGGGAAATTTTTCCCTGGTGCTCAACAGAAGCTGAGGCCAACATGTGCCTGCAGTCAAGTCAGGAGGGCAACATACGGGATAAGAGCAAGCACCTAGGCCTCACTATGCAAGCCAGGAACCGCAGCTGCAAGGCTAAGTGTCACTCTAGGGCGGGAAAGCAGTATTTAAAACAAGGCTGTCGAGTTAGAAATAGTCTTCCAGACATGTCCTGTGGTGGAAACAGAAATTGGTGTAATTTTTCTGGAGGTAATTTAACATTATGTATTATGACTTTAAAAATGCTCCCACCCTTTGGCCCTAAAATACCACTCTTGGGTATTTATCCTAAAGAAGTAATTATGGCTACAAGCAGGGTGAATGCATCCAGCTGTATTAATATCAGTGGGAAAATGGAAAACAATCTAAAAATCCATTATCAGTTAAATAAATTGTGGTAGATCCATATAATGTCACATTATATAGTATTAAAAGTGACATATAGAAGAATATTTAATGATCTGTCAATATATACATCTTCCAAACAACATAAACAGGTTGATCTCATTTTTGTTAAAAGTTTTTTATATATACATATATAAAATATTATATACTACTTATTACACATGTACAGACACACACAGAACTTGAACACAGCACAGTGTTCGTGGTTCTTGTCTCTAGGTGGGCAGTGAAAAGACAAAAGTCCCTGCCCTCATGAAGGTTACCTTCATAGTTTCTTAACCTCTCTTTCCCCTGATTTTCCCATCTGTAACATGGGAATAAAAGAATTCTTACTTCAGATGGGTGAGTGAAGATTACAAAGATTAAAATACATAAAGTGTTTAGAAGAGTACAAGACATACAATAAGCATAATAAATGTTAAATGTAAATATTTAAATTTATTTTATCTGTACTTTGTAAATTTTCAATAATGAAAATTACTGTTGTGAATTAGAAAAAAAAAAAAAAAAGAAGAAGAAATCCCTAAAGCCCCAGATCAAGGACCTTGGTAACTCAGCAGCCTGTCCCTGCCACCCTCATCCTAAGCGGAGAGGTGCCACAGTGTCCTCAGGTTTACATCCAGGGAAGGTAACCGAGACAGGAGGAGACAGAACTTTTCCCCCAGGAGTTGTGCCTGCCACATTCCTTATGGAAGCAGCCACTGTGACTTTGTAAACAAGCCCAGCTCTTCAAAAGCCCCAAGGCATCACAGGGAGCTAGCCACCTACATGAGATAATTATTCCCTCTGACCTAGTAATCCATCTCAGTTCTGGAAATCTATCTAAGGGGAGTAATTCAAGAGAAGCAAAAAAGAGGCACCAAGCTAAGACATTCAGTTTGGTGCTATCTGATATTAGAAATAGTTAGGGAAACATCCTAAAAGGATAGGCATCAACATCAACCTAGGATTTAAGTTAACTATGGGATATCTACCCTATGAAATAGAAACAACTATCAAAAATTTTAACTACAAAGACCATGAGGGAATGTAGAAAATACGTGTGATGTAAGATCAAGAGAAAAATAACAAAACACAAAAGTGTATTATGACTTGGGCCGGGTGCAGTGGCTCATGCCTGTAATCCTGGCACTTTGGGAGGCCGAGGCGGGTGGATCACCTGAGGTCAGGACTTTGAGACCAGCCTGACCATGGCGAATTCCCGTCTCTACTAAAAATACAAAAATTAGGTGGCCGTAGTGGGGCACCCCTGTAATCCCAGCTACTAAGGAGGCTGAGGCAGGAGAATTGCTTGAACCCGGGAGGCAGAGGTTGCAGTGAGCCGAGATCGTGCCACTTCACTTCAGCCTGGGCAACACAGCAAGACTCTGTCTCAAAAAAAAAAAAAAAAAAAAAAAAGTGTATATGACCTGACCAAGCAAAATGATGCAGTGATGTAACTAGTAACAAATGAAACAAGTGAAATGAAACAAACAAATGAAAACAGTTAGATTAGCATGGTAATACGAGTGATGATTTTTCTTGCACACATTTCCCTGTAAGAAATTAAAGTAAGCATAAACCAAACAAATCATTCAAAGCCGCTGGAGACAATGTTCTTCATGTGGCTTTAAAAGACCCTGTTCTAGGCCAGGTGTGGCGTGGTGGCTCGTGCCTGTAATTCTGGCAATCTGGGAGGCCGAGGCAGGTGGATTGCCTGAGCTCAGGAGTTCGAGACCTGCCTGGGCAACATGGTGAAACCCCATAGCTAGTAAAATACAAAAGAAATTAGCTGAGCATGGTGGCACACGCCTGTAATCCTAGCTACTCGGGAGGCTGAGGCATGAGAATCGCTTGAACCTGGGAGGTGGAGGTTGCAGTGAGCCGAGGTCGCGCCACTGCACTCCAGCCTGGGCAACAGAGAGACTCTCTACAAAAATAATAATAATAATAATAATAATAATAATAATAATAAAAGACTCTGTTCTTCTATCTCAGCCTTTCCCAGATTGGGTGCCATGATAAGTTAAATGATGTTTGACTTATTTTTTTTTGGAGGGGTACAGGGAGGTGGTCCATATTCAAAGGAGTAAGAGATAGGATCAAACCAAACTAAGCAGCAGTCTTCATTAGAGGACTTCTCTAATGTTTATGACTACTATGGATTTTTAAAATGCAGACACATTTCTCAAACTAGTCATCAACCTTCCTGCGCTGCCTTGTTCTCCCCCATTGACAATACTAGCATTCCTGGAACACAGGGAAACAGCCCCTCTCCTTGATAGCATCTAGGGCCCAGAGCAGGCCTCCCTCCTCCTGCCCTCAGGTGTCTCCCTCTGCGGGCAGAGAATGCCCTGTGCCCTGTTCCCAGCGTCACACTGCTGTGCAAAGTAGCTCATCACGCTGTGCACGAAAATGTGTAATTATGTTGAGGAGGCACTTGGTGTCTCAGCCCCAATGTCAGATGTTAGAGACCTGCTGGAGAGATTGTGACTGGCAGTTACTGGGTTTCTAACTTTAGAGGTGAAGATGCCTTTTTCTTTCCCAAGTTTGAAAGGTTTTTTCTCTTTTTTTTTTTCGTAGGGGGCTGTTGATTTTAAGTTGTATAAGTTAGACGCAATAAAGCATAGTACTTAACCTCTTAGTACCTAAAGGCAAAACACAGTCTAATCTAATCTTTTATTAATCTAAGTTCCTATTCTTATCTATTACAATAAACTTTGGAATCCAGTTGTTATTGCTAGATTCACCTAATCCTGATTAATTCTGATAGGGACTCATTAAGTCTGTATTAGACACCAGGCCTTTGAAGCAGCAAATGAACTAATAATTTATAAACTAATAATTATTATAAACTAACAATGTATGCTTTCTGAGGTCTCTGAGCTATGCTAGCTGTAAAAAACTGAATTTTAACATCTTGTTCCAGTGCCTATGATCTCAGCCATATCTTTGCTCTTTCTAGAAAATGAAGGGGGGTTAGAAAGGTGTGGGCTTTGCAATAGACAGAGCTGAATCCTTGCTCCCTGCTTCTCAGCTGTGTGGATGTGGGGACCTCAGTTTTCCAAGCCTCTCCAAGCTGCAGACAACAGCTTTCTCAAAAGGCTGAGCTGGGACTTAGAAGAAAGTAGCTCAGTGAATGAGTTTCCTTCCCTTTGCCATTTCACATGAGGTTTCTATGGAAAGCCTTTTACAGAAGAGGAACGTGAGATTTTGACATTTTGTTATTTTCCCCCAAGGGTACGTACGGAACTTCTTCCAAGTTCTAAGGAAGCGGAGCATCTTGTTCAAAGATAAATGAGTTTGGCCCCCCTGCCCCGAAGCCTGCCAAGCTTATGGATGGCTTCTTGGGGAAGCCCCATGGCAGGGACCACAGGCATTGTTTAATGGTGCCCCTTTCCTTTGTTCAACTCACAATCCACATTCCACTTGATGCTTCTGGGAGGAAGTTTCAGGGTTTCATTGATCTTCTCCAGGACAGTCTGCAGTTTTTGCTTCTGAGCAATCTCTGACTGGGTGACCTCAGCCACATTTAGCTTCTCGCTCTCCAGTTTCTCTGAGGGTGACAAGGGAAAAGAGAACAGCTGTTATGCTGGGCCCTGGACAACCCTACCGCATGCACTTACTCACTTATTCGGTCTCTCATGCACTCATGCATGCATGCACTCTCGCAACAATAGATACTGGATGCCTACCAGCAGAGGGACACTGCTGTCCCCTCATCACCTTATGGTGGCACCAGCAGCATCAGTACTGTAAGAGTCTGGTGATCATGACTTGAATCCCCAGATCCCAGGGGCATTTTACCTAGCCTGTCATATTTGAACTCTATCATTCTGGAGTTTTCTCCTTTTCAATTCTACCTTCTCCAGGGACATCTCTGTGCTCCGACTAGAAAACCTTCTCTGTAGAGTGAGTCAAGGCATTTTGTACATTCCTGTAGTACAGTCTGTGTCACATCCAATCATATTTATCTGTTTTAAGTAGCTTCTTTCCATTTAAACCCACCTGGAAGGTAACTTACTTAATGTGTCATATTTAATCAATTCTAAGGCACATATTTTTCACACTTTAACATCCCTAAAGTCAGGTTGTGTCTTACTGGCATCCTACAATGGCTGCCAGCTAGGTGGAAGGTCTAAGAGTTATCATTGTTTCCATAGGCGTGAACTTGCTCATAGCTCTTCATAGTATGATTACCTACATGTCTCAATAAGCCTACATGAGCACCTTCAAAAAGTATAAAATAAAAATCAGCAACAAGAAAGCATTGAGTAATAGCTTAAAGTGATTTTTCACTTTCTGAGTGGTACTTATATAATGGTGTGTTTTAAAATCAATGGTTTTTTTATGCAATGACATAGCACCTTAATACTTAAAGGAAAAACTCAGTCTAATCATTTTAGTAATCTAAATTCATATTTTAATCTATTACAAAGAAAAAAACAACTTTGGACTCATTAACAGGAAATTGGTTGTCTACTACTAGAACTCACCTAATTGGTTCTAATTCATTTAAGATTGACAGAACTGCACACATTTAAAATATCTTTTCTAATTTATAAGGGCTGCTATACAAACAAATTAAATTTTACTATGTATCAATATTTCTCCTAATGCTTACATTATTTATTTTTAAATAACTGTGGTTTATCTAAGCCAATGCCCCTTGAGTCATTCTTTGAAGATAAAGTTGCCCAATGGAGAATTTATGCAGGTTCTGTGGATTTGTGAATTTTTTTTAAGCACCTCAGTAGGATAATCTCAAGCTATTCTTACCTGTGATGGCCTGAAATGTTTTCCTTAGTTGTTTCAAGCCATCTCTATCTCTAAAGTTCAGGGATTTAACAAGAATATATCTAAATGTCTTCTTCTTACATCTTGAAGAGACCTTGTGTGTGCCTTATCCATTTTTAGGCTGAATTCTTATCTTGGATCCTCTCCTACTAAAAAAACGATAAGTTATTTTCTTTCACTTTTTCCCATTATTTTTGGATGATGTAATTGTCTCTATAGAAGCAAATTATTTTAATCTTACTTTGCAACTATAAGCATTGGATAGAGGCTGCCCAAAATGCTAGGTTAAGAACCTTCTGGTCTTGTCTTGGCTCAGAGGAAAAGATTGCAGGCAAAATTACTGATGACTGTTGTGAGAGAGGGTTGGGTGGGGAGGAGAGGAGTGAGGAGGAGCCATTTATTTGCTAGCTCTGCTGTATTACATCATTGTCTATAAATTTTCATATTTAAAATTTGGCATTGAACAGATTTTCAGCTTAGGTCTCTGAGTCTGTTTTCTAGGTCAATAACTTTTTCTTGCGCAGTTGTCTATTTCATCCTTATTTTTTTAAAAATGGTGTGACATAAGAAATATACATCTTGTCTCCTTGATCCCCCTTCCTAGCACAGAGCTCCTAAAACCCTTGTAACTTTCTGAAAGATGATAGTGGCATCTTTTGTTATAATATTTGGGTTTTGTCCCCAGTTCCTGAAAAAGCTCTAAAATGATTAAGGTAAAAGGAACATCTTTTGTTTTTCATAACACGCCCCTTTCACCTACATCTGAGTTTATGTTAATGAGGCAACTTTTGGAAAGCTCTGAGGATGGGGGAGCTGATTGCCAGGAGAACCAAGCGTATGATTAAAGGATTGGAACATTCAGCCTCATATCCCCGACCCATGAGAAAGGGGAGGGAAGCTGGAGGTCACCTATCAATGGCCAGTGATTTAACCAATTATGCCTACTTAATGACACTTCATAAAAACTCTGGCCAAAAATGTTCAGAGGACTTCCTGGTTGGTAAATATACGAAGGTGCTGGAGGGTTGTGCACATGAGAAGGCATGGAATCTCTGTGCTTCTCCCACAAACCATGCCCTATGCATCTCTTCCTCTTGGCTGATTTTGAGTTTTATCCTTTACAATAGACTAGTAAACCTAAGTGCCTTCCTGAGTTCTGTGTGCCATTCTAGCAAATAATCATATCTGAGGAAGGGGTTTTGGAACCCCTGATCTATTATAGCTAGTTGGTCAGAAGTACGGGAAGTCTGAACTTGGCGAATGCCAACTGAAGTGGGGACACTCTTGTGGCACTGAGCCCTTAACCTGTGAGGGCTGTGCTAACTTTGGGCCAGTAGTATCAAAATTAAATTGTAGGACACCCTATTGGTGTCCATAGAGAACTGGAAAATTGCTTAGTGTGGAAAACCCACACATTTGGTGTCAGAAGTGTTAGGAGTTTAGAGAAATGTGTTTTCCATTATTGGATTTCACACCTTACTTACTGAAGCATCCATTGCTTTTCTGTTTCCACTAATATATTTAACTAGTCTATGATACTAAAATTGTAGTGCATTCTTCCTAAAATTAAATTTTTTCCTTTTTTTTTTTTTAGCATCTGGTATTTCTTATTTAGGAGAAGCATTTTTGTGGCTTTGTTTTGCGTTGCAAATGTTTTATGGAATGTAATTCTGCTTTACTTCTTTCCATTTTAGTCATTATGCTTTGGGTTTATCTTCCTGCTTTTAATTTTGGCTGTTGGATATTTTATTGTAGGCATTGATATTGATATTAAGTGGATTTGCATAAAAATATATCTCAAAGTAATCCTTATTATGTGTATATTAATATTCTCTTTCTCTCTTTTTTATTTTTTTTTTGAGATGGAGTCTTATTCTGTTGCCCAAGCTGGAGTGCACTGGCACAATCTCAGCTTACTGCAACCTCCGCCTCCCAGTTTCAAGGTATTCTCCTGTCTCAGCCTCCTGAGTAGCTGGGATTACAGGCATGCGCCAACACGCCCAGCTAATTTTTGTATTTTTAGTAGAGATGGGGTTTCACTATGTTGGTCAGGCTGGTCTCGAACTCCTGGACTCAAGAGATCCACCCACCTCAGCCTCCCAAAGTCCTGGGATTACAGGCATGAACCACCGCACCCGGACTTCTCTTTCTCTTTTAATAAAAATGAGATTATAGTGTATATATATTTTTGCTATTGGCTTTTTTCCACTCATATATATATCATAAGTATTTTTAGGTCAATATATGAATATAACTCATTTTTTTTCAAAACTGCATATTGCATTATATGACTTATAACTTGACATACAGCCAGGTTATAACCCACATTTTCCCTATTTGTAATAAAGTCGCAATAAACATCTTGTGTGTGTATGTATTATTAATTGATTACTGCTGGTAAACATGAAAGCTATTGCCTTACAGATTTTTTCCTTGTATGTTGTCATCTTACCAAATCCCTTTATTAGTCCTATTGCGGTTTGAGTCTTCAGCATTCTCTGGGTATGCAAATAAAACACTGTTATCTCTATTTTGCAGACTTATGTGACATATTTTAATTTTCTGACATTTTAAATAAAAGATTACTTTGAGAACTTCTGCTATTCCTACCCCTCCTTTATCTTTAAGGTATTCAACCCTTAACACAAAGAGGCCCACTCAAATATTTCTATAGCTTAATAGTAATTTACTCAACGTTAGTAAGGATTTAAAGATAATGTTCTTTTGTGGGCTAATTTCAGCTAGTTCCATAAAGTTTTCTATTGCTGAAGTTTTATTCTTCCAGGAAACTGTTTCTCTCATGTTTCCATAGTTACACAAATTGTTCATAACTAATTTAACTCTTCATAAGTATTAGACATGATTTTGAAATTGATAGGATGTGATTTAGAAAATTTTCTCAGGTGGATTATTTTGTGAATCGTTGAGTTGTTTTTGAAGGTATTACCCAAATTTGCTTTTGGAGAGATTATACATAGAAAACAATGAAACAGTATTCAAAAGTTCTGATGCATACAGACAAGGCAGAATAAACTCAATTACCCTGAATGGTGGGAGAACTGAGATGTTCTAACAAACACAGTTGTCATATATAGCACACTATATTAATGTAACCACCCTTCAAGAACTAAAATATGTAAAATACTCTTTCCAGTATGAGCAACTCCTGAGTTGTTTAAAAAATACTTCTGTCTCCAAGTATATTAGGAGAAAAACTTGCACTATAGTCAGAGAATTTGGTCTGTATACTAATTTGTTGAGGTTTGCTTTATGGACATAGTGAAATTTCGTAAGTGTTCCATGAGCAGTTGAAAAGAATACAGTTTGCAGGGTATCATATGCTACATGCAGATTAGTTAGAGCTGATTGACTGTATTGCTCAAACATTCTCTATGAATTTTCTTAATATGTTATTAAAAGAAATATGTTAAAAACTGCCACTGTGATAGGTTTGTCAAATTCTTGAAGTAATGATTATCATTTTAAATTTTTAAGTATTTGATATACAAAAGTACATATAAGTTTAAAATTTCTATATTTTCCTAGTGACTTTAATTTCTTATTAATATGTAGTGACTCTCTGCAGTAATGCCTTTTGCCTTAAAGTCTATTTTGTATGATGTAAAATAGTTACCCCAGCTTTAAAAAAATTAGTCCAGTATACATAATTATTTCCACCCTTTTTCTTTCAACCTTTGTGTGTCCCTCATTTATTAAAACTATCTCGGCTGGGCATGGTGGCTCTACCCCTGTAATCCCAGCACTTTGGGAAGCTGAGGCAAGAGGACTGCTTGAGGCCAGGAGTTGGAGACCAGCGTGGGCAACATAGTGAGACCCTGCCTGTACAAAAAATAAGAAACTTAGCTGGGCATGGTGGCACACGCCTGTAGTCCTAGCTACTTGGGGGGCTGAGATGGGAGGATTGCTTTTGAGCATGGGAGGTAGAGGCTACAGTCGGCTGTAATCGTACCACTGCTCTCCAGCCTGGTCAACAGAGCAAGACCCTGTCTCAAAACAAAACAAAACAAAACTATCTCCTGTATATAGTATTTGGCAAGAATTTGTTTTGTTATTTAGTCTGATATTGAGTGTACCAGTATACTTGGATTCACTTCTACCAACTTATTGTGAACTTTCTATTTAGTGGGTTTTCTGATTCTTCTCCCCCTTCCATCCTTGCCTTCTTTGGATTAATGTTTTTATTCTTTCTCATTCCATTTTCTCCCCATGATTAGTAGGGAGGTTATATAGTCTGTCTCTATTATTTCAGTATTTATGATAGAAAATTCATCATTCATATTTAACTTAATAAAATCTTAAGCTAATTAGTATCTTTACCCATATGCTAAACAATACAAAGACCTCAGCATGCTTTGACTTCAATCACATAATTCCTGATTTATGTGCTGTAGTTATATGGGATTCTGATTCTATCTTGTTTTAATTAACAAATTAGATATTATTGTGATTATTCTATATTTATTTAGTTATGGCTTTGATCTACCCACCATGATAATCTTTGTTCACTATTGTAGATATTTTTGGGGGGTTCATTTTCCTTCCTATTGTACATTCTTTAGAAATTCCTTTGCGGGGGTCTATTGGTAGTAAACCTTCTCAGTTTGTGTTTATTGAAAATGCCTTTATTTTCTCTCTCTCTTTTTTTTTAGACATAGTCTCACTCTGTCACCCAGGCTGCAGTGCAGTGGCTCGATCTCGGCTCACTGCAACCTCCACCTCCTGGGTTCAAGCGATTCTCCTGCCTCAGTCTCCCAAGTAGCTGGGATTACAGGTGCATGCCACTACTGCCTGGCTAAGTTTTGTATTTTTAGTAGAAATCGGGTTTCACTATGTTGATCAGGCTATTCTTGAACTCCTGAGCTCAGGGGATCCATTCGTCTCAGCCTCCCAAAGTGCTGGGATTACAGGCATGAGTTACTGAGCCCGGCCTCTCCTAACTTTTTATCTTTTTATTTTTTATACTGAGTCCCACTCTGTCACCCAGGCTGGAGTACAGTGGCGCGATCTCGGCTCACTGCAAGCTCTGCCTCCCGGGTTCATGCCATTCTCCTGCCTCAATCTCTCGAGTAGCTGGGACTACAGGTGCCCGCCACCACGCCCAGCTAATTTTTCGTATTTTTAGTAGAGACAGGGTTTCACCATGTTAGCCAGGATGGTCTCGATCTCCTGACCTCGTGATCCGCCCGCCTTGGCCTCCCAAAGTGCTGGGATTATAGGCGTGAGCCACCATGCCAGGCAGCCTCTCCTAACTTTTTAAAGCCACCTCTCTTAACTTTAACAGTTTTTTTTTTGGCTGTGTATGAATTTATAAGTTGATCATTTTTGTCAGCACTTTAAAGACATCAAAGTGTTTTGATATCTTCAATATTAATATCTTTTGGCTTTTTTTGTTCCTTGTGAAAGACAGCTTTCAGTCTGTTGTTCCTTTATAAATAATCTATTTTTTTTCCTCTATGCTTTTAATCATCTGTCTTCAGTGTTCTTAGGTTTCACTGCAAAGTGTGTAGGTGTAGATTTGTCACTACTTATCCTATTTGGGATTCACTGAGCTCCCTGAATCTGAGGATTCATGTCTTTCATCAATTCTAGAAAATTCTCATTCATTATGTTTTCTTTAAATATTTACTATACTCCATTTTCTTTTCTTCTAGAATTCCAATTAGCTATGTATGTTAGATCTACTTAGAATAACCTCTATGTTTTTGAATTCTCTTTCTCATTTTCTATTCTGTTGTCTCTCTATACTGGATTCTGGGTAATTTCTCCAGTGTTCTCTTCTGGTTCATTACTTCCTTCTTTAGCTGTGTCTAATCCACTGAGGTTCCTAGTTTCATTATTATTCACACTTTTTCATTTCTAGAAGTTCTGTTTGGTTGTTTTTCATGTCTACCTGTCCAGTCTTAATAGTTTCTTGTTCTTTTATCATTTTCAAGTCTTTAAAAACATTTATTTTGGCATATTAAATATACTCATTTTATATTCTATAACTGAACACTTTTTTTCTTTTTCTTTTTTTTAAATAGAGATGGGGTCTCACTATATTGCCCATGCTAGTCTTGAACTCCTGGGCTCAAGCAGTCCTCCCACCTTGGCTTCCCAAAGTGCTGCAGTTACAGGTATGAGCCACCATGCCCAGTCTATAGCTTAACAGTTTCTAATATTTATAGTATTTGTGGGATGAATCTATAGAATATTGTTTCTGTTGACAGTGCTTATGGTGGCTTATGCTCATGTCTTTGGTGATTTCTAATTTTGAGGTCATATTCCTTGGAATTTGTGGTTTGGGCTTAGAGTTCCTTCCTCTTTAAAAGAAGGACATATGTTTGCTTCTGCCATGGGGCACTAGTGACCTGGGACAACTTGTAACCAAAATTTCAATTTAGATTTTTTAAAGTCACAAAAGTAGTGTGAATCCTAGCCTTAAATCTGTGTGAGTATAGACTTTTGATGAGGAGTTATCTGAAGCAGACTTCTTTTTAGTTGTTCTATTCACATCCAAGGCTAAGATATCCTTATTGCCTCTTTCTGTGGGACAACTTTTGCACTCATTGAAAGAGTTGCCCTTCCAAGACCATAGCTCTATTCAGGGGGCTTGAATCCAACCGTTTCTTGTTCAGACTCTACCCAAGACTTGTCTCCTGACCCTGTATGTGTGACCCTTTAAACTTCAGGCTATAGGTCATTAGGAATGATAGGTTATTAGGAATTAGCACGTATCTCACTAGATTTATCCTTCCTTCTTGTTTTGGGAATCAGAAGAATTTCCTTCCTTTTCACACCAGTTTAGCCATCCCATACAAAAATATGTTATTAAAGGCTTATTCAGATTTTTTAAGTGTGCTATACCAATAAGATTTATCTGAACATCTAGTCAGCCATAATGCTAAAAATGAAAATTGAATTTCTTACTATATTAACTAAGACCTCTAAAACACTTATAATAGTTGTAATAGCCATTATTTCTCGTTTGTCCCTAATACCACATCTTTGATATTTCACTATTTAATATGTTCAGTTAGGTTTTATTTAGTGGTCTTTATCATATTTAAGTAGTTTCCTCTTTCTATTTTACTTGAAATGGCTGTTGAAGCATATCAAATGTTATTTGGTATCTACTGATATGTTAATTCAGTTTTGCTCTTGAAATTTACATATGCACTCAACCACTTTCAAAAAGACTGATAATATATAAACAGAGAAAATTCAAGCTGTGAAAACTGTCTCCTCTCCATGGCAGTCCCAAGTTCCCTAGTCCCATTCCATAGAGACTATTACCAGAAATATTCAATGCACACACAAACATTGTATGTGTCCCTTGACACACACACATAGTCATTCTCTACCATGCTTTTTTCTACGTAGTAAGACATTTGAGAGCTTCTCTATTATTTATAAAGAAAAATAATAAAAAAAAACTTTCATCTAGCTTTTGAGTTTCTGAGATGAGAAAATGCC
This sequence comes from Mandrillus leucophaeus, assembly GCF_000951045.1. NCBI lineage: Eukaryota > Metazoa > Chordata > Mammalia > Primates > Cercopithecidae > Mandrillus > Mandrillus leucophaeus. The sequence continues at coordinate 587,233 of NW_012101291.1, forward strand.
TCTTTCAGTTTAAGAATAGCAGCATATGGGCTGCGTCGGGCTGCAGGAGAAGATGGTGGTCTCCACAGGAGTTAAAGTTCCTCGTAATTGTCGCTTGTTGGAAGAACTTGAAGAAGGACAAAAAAGAGTAGGCGATGGTACGGTTAGCTGGGGCCTTGAAGATGATGAAGATATGACACTTACAAGGTGGACAGGCATGATTATTGGGCCACCAAGGACAAATTATGAAAACAGAATATATAGCCTGAAAGTAGAATGGGGACCTAAATACCCAGAAGCTCCTCCGTCAGTTAGATTTGTAACAAAAATTAATATGAATGGAATAAATAATTCCAGTGGGATGGTGGATGCCCGGAGCATACCAGTGTTAGCAAAATGGCAAAATTCATATAGCATTAAAGTTGTACTTCAAGAGCTAAGACATCTAATGATGACCAAAGAAAATATGAAGCTTCCACAGCCACCAGAAGGACAAACATACAACAATTAATTTTAGTGGATCTCAAACTTGTCTTAAATCAACAATCTTCTACTCATGTTAATGTTTTGATTCAATATCACAATGAAAAATACCCACACATTAAGTAAAAGAATTCCAGCTGGTAAACATGACCTGGACATCTGTAAGAATATATTTAATACATGTACACCCATTATGTTTTCAGGTAACAGGAGGAAAAATGCAGCACAATTTTTTTTCTCTTGTTAAGGCACGGTCATTTAAACATAAACCTGGAGTACTCGAAATATAATTCAGGTTTACAAGATGAAAGCGTGTGGAGAAGTGTCAGATGGCAGTGGAAGCATGTGTGTTTCTAAAAAGTGAAAATCTCAAGAAAGAAAACAGAAATGGCATGCTTTACCCATCTTGCTTAGTGAAAGAGAGCTGCAGTTGAAATTGTTTAAAAAGTAGCAGGTACAACGAATATTGTCACAGATGTGTTAATTTTTGAAGCGGTGTGGGTGTTGACTACTAGTAGTATCAAAAATATGTTCAGGATTGTTTCGATACCTGTATTTATAATAAAAAATGTTGGGGGGAGTTGATGAATTTCTGTTAAAAGCTGTTCTTGTGTGTTACATGTAACAGACATGGTAAATATTTGTTTACAGTCTTTGTTTAACCATGCATTTAAGTTTAAGTGAAGTCAACAAAAAGGAAATAGGTGTATGGATATGTGATTTTGAGATTAAAGTTAGTCTTAAAATGTAAATAAAATGTGGAATGTGTCCTCAGAGACTGTGCCATTTCTATTATGTTGATGTAGTATATGTACAGTACCTTGCTAGGGAAGCAAAAATTGGAATTATGTAGCTTTTTCTGTATATACACTTTTATTTACCCTATTTTGTGTACTTCTTGTGAATTATAATTTGCAGACTATTTCAGAAAAGCAATTATCTAGTTTAATTTCTTCTTTGGACAAGGAGGAGTCCTAAGTATTATATTTTGAGTTTGATTTCACCAGAAATAGTATTATTAAAAAGATATTTGCATTCTGGCAATTCTTTTAGGATTATAGGTTGCAAATTATCCAAATACATATCCCATTTTTTAAATCATAAAAAAAAAGAATAGCAGCATATATCAACAATCCTAAAATCAGACTATTATAGGAGGAGGATCTTCAAGCAGTGCTATTCAACAGAACTTTCTGCTATGACGTCAATGTTCATTTTTTAATTATCCAATATGGTAGCTACTAGCTACATTTGGCTATTGAGCACTTGATATCTAGCTGGTGTAACTGAGAAAATCAATGTTCCATTTTAATTGCTTTTAACAGCTGCATGTGGCTATTGGTTGCTGAACTGGATAGCTCAGCCATAGAGGTTTGTAAAGCCACCTTCCTGACTTTACAGGAGAATGATCGGAGTAGCAGAAGTATGTTTTAGTGGTGAAACCAAGATTGGAACTGAGATCTCCTGTTTCTTCATTCCTGCTTCAATTTTAGCATAGCTGCCACTTCAGCCCAGCATTTTGGGGCATAGAAAAGTGACCCTCAAAGTAAACAAGATCAAACTCTTCAAGATGCACCTCCTCCTGGGGTTCATGGAGTCATCCCCATTCAACATCCACCACATAGAATCAGCCTGGTTTACTCTGGCTACTCATTCCCTACATCTCTAGGTCCTCTTCAAGCTTTTCCCCATCCAAACTGTCACTCCTCTAGTTTGACACTATCCTTTTCTCATGAGGAGATGCTCTGCTAGAGTTCCTTCCACTGTCTCTGAGCAACCCCCATACTGCTCCTATGTTATTTCCTAAAGCCCCATTTCTGATTGTGTTGTTTTGCTCATAAGCCATCACTAGTTGCCACTACTCAAACAATACAGTCTAAAACTCTTAGTTCACGGTCCTCTAATGTGAGCTTCATCTTCTTCCTTTATTTTATTTATTGTTTTGAGACACAGTCTCTCTTTGTCTTCCAGGCCGGAATGCAGTGGTGCGATCTCAGCTCACTGCAACCTCTGCCTCCTGGGCTCAAGTGATCCTCCTGCCTGAGTCACCTGAGTAGCTGGGATTACAGGTGCCCACCACCACGCCCCACTAATTTTTGTATTTTTAGTAGAAATGAGGTTTCATCGTGTTGGCCAGGCTGATCTTGAATTTCTGGCCTCAAGTGATCTGCCTGCCTCGGCCTCCTGAAGTGCTGGGATTACAGGCATGAGCCACCACAACCAGCCTCTATTTATTTTATTTTTATCTTTGAGACAGAGTTTCGCTCTTGTTGCCCAGGCTGGAGTCCAATGGTGCGATTTTGGCTCACTGCAATGTCTGCCTCCCGGATTCAAGCGATTCTCCTGCCTCAGCCTCCCAAGTAGCTGGGATTACAGGTATGCGCCACCATGCCTGGCTAATTTTGTATTTTTAGTAGCGATAAGGTTTCTCCATGTTAGTCAGGCTGGTCCTGAACTCCCGACCTCAGGTGATCCACCCACCTCAGCCTCCCAAAGTGCTGGGATTACAGGTGTGAGCCACAGTGCCGGGCCCTTTATTTTAAATAGACTTTTCATTTTAGAATGGTTTTTAGATTTATATAAAAGTCACAAACAGTACAGACAGTTCCTATGCACTCCGAACTCAGTTTCCCCTCCTACTGTTAACATCTCACATTACTATGGTACATATGTCACAGCTATTTATGTATGACATTAGTACATGACTGTTAACCCCGTATCTTATCTGGATTCACTAGGTTTTTTCTAATGCCCTTTTTCTGTTTCAGGAAACGGTCTAGGATACCACTTCTGCTCTTCATGTCTCCTTAGCCTCCTCTGTTCTGTGATGGTTTTTCACACTTTCCTTGTTTTTACCATGACCTTGACAATTTTGAGAAGGGATGGTCGGGACTGCTTGGTTGTTCCTACATTTTTCCCACGGGTAGGCCGGGGAGGAAGACCACAGAAGTGAAGTAACCTTTATTTATATCCTCCCCCTACCCTATCCCCACTTCCACACCCTAATCACGGGAAGCCTGTCACTAAAATCAGCCACTCAAGGATTTGTAGAATTAATTGCCACCTTTTTTGAAGGGGTTGTATCTACATAAAGTATTTGAAATTCTATAAGGAAGAGTTGTCTTTTTGTTCCCGTTTATTTGTTCAGCTATTTATTTATATCAGTATCAATTTAAGGATATTTATATTAGACTTTGGATTATAATCCAATACTACTATTATTAATTTTCCCCCAAATAATTCCAGCTTTAGCCACTGGGAGCTCCCTCAGGTTGGTTTTGGACATTTTCAATGTGTGGCTGCGTGTATATATATTTTTTCTTAGCACTTCTTTTTGGCACTGCAAGATGCTCTAGGCTCATCTATATTCCCTGCCCCAGGTCTAAAATAAGGCATTTCTCCAAGAAGTCCTGGCTTATCCTGTTGGAAAATGGTGCTAAAAACCACCACCTGGGAGCTGGGTCTCATTTTCTTTGTTAGCCTCATATCCTGGTCACCCAACCCTGATGGTCACCTACCCACTGGCTCCTGGATGCTACAGCATTTTCCCTCCATTAGCACCAAAATTAACAGAGGCTTCCTGGAAACTCTTTTGTTGTCTTGGCTAAAGTGCCCTTTCTCCTTCCTTATATGTTTGAGATCTTTTTCTGTAAGGCCCCATTCAAAATGCCCCCTCTGGCTGGGTGAGGTGGCTCATGCCTTTAATCCCAACACTTTGGGAGGCCAAGGTGGGTGAATCATTTGAGCCCAGTAGTTTGAGACCAGCTTGGGAAACATGGTGAAATCCCATCGCTATAAAACATACAGAAATTAGTTGGGTGTGGTGGTGCACACCTGTGATCGCAGCTACCTGGGAGGCTGAGATGGGAAGATCTCCTGAGCCCGGAGAGGGCGACACTGCAGTGAACTATGACTGTGCCACTGCACTCCAGCCTGGGCAACAGAGTGAGGCCCTATCTCCAAAAAAAAAAAAAAAAAAAAAAAGTAACAAAAAGAAAACACCAAAATACCCCCTCTTCCCTGAAACCTTTCCCAAAACCTTTCCCAAACTCCTACTTGATCTCTTACAGATCTGTATACTACCAGGCTGTGAGTTTAAAGAACTCACAATTTTCAAAATGCCCCCTCTGGCTGGGTGAGGTGGCTCACACCTTTAATCCCAACAGAGGACAGCAATATGACACATTTACTTTTATATCCCTAAACTCAGCAGTTAGCATATAGCACACCAAATGGTTTTTGCCTAGTGGATATTATTATCAGACTAGATTAAGATCAGTGTAAATTGCACCCTTTAGGGTCTATCAGGGAAAAAGAAAACCACACACACAAAACAAAACAAAACAAAGAAAACAAAACAAAACCATCCTCCTGTAGAACTTTATTGCCACAGGCAACCTTTTGGTCTCAAGCCTGAAGAATGATACCTGTTTCAGTCACATGTTATTGTGAAAACCAGAAGGAAGAGCCCTGGAACCTTATGACTCTCATCCCTGAATATAGGCCTTTTCTGTTCCCAGCACATGTACCTGTTCAAAGATAAGGATCAGTCAAATGAAACATACCATAAGGAAATTCACATAGACATCCCAAGCCAGGAAACCTCAATAAGAAACAGGCAGTGGGCCATGTTCACATGAAATGATGAATTATGTTGTGTAGGCATCGTCCTGGAATCGCTTATCCCATCTGTCACTCAGTCATACCTACTGCCTAAGTGTTGTGAATGTAAATATAACCAGGTGACCGTGGACATACCCGCATAATTGAGGCATTGGGAAATGTGTCCCAACTTTGGATGATTCTGTGACTTTCTTATTGATGCCATGGAGTAAGAGAATATTCTGGGAAACCTAAGGCTCTTTCCTCTATCAATCACCCTGGAAGAGGGTAATCCTGGTCAAGAAATGAGGTGTTTTGGCTGGGGTAGGAAGGAACTTCCTCCTCATTCTGGGGTTGGGAAACCTTTGCTCTGAAGTTTGGAAAGGGCTGGGACTGCTCCCGTGAGAGGACGAAGTGTATGTCATGAAGAAGCAGGCCAGCGTTGCCAGCGGCTACTATTTTCTTGGCAGCAACACCAATAGTGCAGAGAAGTGGCCAGTGTCCCCACAGCAGGGTTGCTGTCCCTGTGGTCTCTCTGGATGATGGCGATGCCCCTTCCCCGAGCTCCCTGGCCCACCTGCATTCATCTGTAGCTGCAGACAGCTCCTAGCACATTGATGGCCATCTCTGGCCTCTTCTTGTAACCAGAAGCACAACCTGGAAGTTTTTATTTCCTGCACAGGCAACCCTCAACCACAGGGGGAAAGGAGCCATAGGATAAATGCCCTTGTTACCTTGCACTGGGAAGGGTGATTCTGAGATGTGTTGTTACATGGTTTCTCAGAGGGCCCAGCTATGAGCCCTGGTTGAAATAGGGCTGCTGCTCTGATTAACATACTCATGTTTGGTACTTTTCTCTTCCCCTCTTACATGCCCTACTCAGTTATTTGTACGTTTTAAGGTTACCTCCCATATAAGCTTCCTCCACCCATGTCCTTGTCTCAGCATCTGCTTTGGGAAAACCTAAACTAAGATCTGATGCCAGGGCAAGTGGGAAGACCCAGGGAATATAGGCAGCAATGGGGCAGCTGGGTTGGGCAGCTAAGAAAGAAGGACTAGGGAGAGGCTCTTCTGATAGAATCTACCAGAAATGCCTGGGGCCTCTGAGAAGGGTGATTTTCCTGCAAGGAAGGCAGACACTGCTGTGAGCAAGGGGCATGTGGCCACACAGAGGTGAGCCAGGTATGCTGTTGCTCCCCATTGAGCTCATAATTGGAGAACACCCAGCCAGTCCTTGCCAGCCAAGGTCACATGGAATCTCAAGGATGCTCACCTGTTCAGGCTTTCACCACAGCAATGAAACATATACAACCCTCTATCAGGAGGTCCCTGCCTAATATGGTTTGGCTGTTTCCTCACTCAAAACTCACCTTGAATTTTAATAATCCCCATGTATCAAGGTGGACATAACTGAATCTGGGGTAGTGAATAAGTCTCACAATATCTGATGGTTTTATAAATGGGAGTTCCCCTGCACAAGCTTTTTTGCCTGCCATCATGTAAGACGTGACTTTGTTCTTCATTCGCCTTCAGCCTTGATTGTGAGGCCTCACCAGCCACGTGGAACTCTGAGTCAATTAAACCTCTTTCTTTGTTTTTTTTTTTTTGAGATGGAGTCTTGCTCTGTCACCCAGGTTGGGGTGCAATGGTGCGATCTCAGCTAACTGCAACCTCTGCCTCCTGGGTTCAAGCGATTCTCCTGCCTCAGCCTCCTGAGTACCTGGGATTACAGGTGCCTGCTACTATGCCTGGCTAATTTTTGTATTTTTAGTAGAGATCGGGGTTTCACCATGTTGGTCAGGCTGGTCTCAAATTCCTGACCTTGTGATCCGCCTGCCTCGGCCTCCCAAAGTGTTGGGATTACAGGCGTGAGCCACTGCACCCGGTCCTCTTTCCTTTTTAAATTACCCAGTCTCAGGTATGTCTTTATGAGCCGCGTGAGAACAGACTAATACACTGCTACACCTTCTCACACACTTCTGCCTCTAGGTTCTGGGTCTTTGTTCCACAATGTAATCAACATGGCTTCCTGGATTCCATGTCCTTTTCTTTTTCTTTTTCTTTTTTTTTTTTGAGACAGTTTCGCTCTTGTTGCCCAGGCTGGAGTGCAATGGCATGATCTCGGCTCACTGCAACTTCTGCCTCCTGGGTTCAAGTGATTCTCCTGCCTCAGCCTCCCAAGTAGGATGCACCACCATGCCTGGCTAATTGTATTTAGAAGAGACGGGGTTTCACTGTGTTGGTCAGGCTGGTCTTGAACTCCTGACCTCAGGTGATCCACCCACCTCGGACTCCCAAAGTGCATGGATTACAGATGTGAACCACCATGCCTGGCCCTATATCCTTTTCTTGATGTCAGTGTGTGTGCTCCTGGGCTACCAGAGGCCCCTATGCCATTTCCATCATCTTCTAAGTGCTAGTGTTTCATAGTTACTTTACTAATCTCAAACTCAGACCCTGCCAGCTCGCTGCCCAACCAACTCAGTATTAAGGAAGCTCAAGCCCCAGTATGATTAGAAACTGGATTTCTGGGAACAATCATGCCTGGTTAACACCACCATGTAAGGGTACTGTACCTAGGTACAGATGTTTGGTTATTTATGCTGCAGACAACAAGTTAAAAACATCCACTAATATGCCCAAATCTTGATATCTAAATTCCATTCTCCAATAAAATAAATCAGGGCTTGTTGGAAAAGTGATTGATTTCAGGACTGGAGTAAGAAAAATATAAGATGGTCTTGGAGTATCTTATGATGTGAGAAACAAAGGAAATGCTCAAAAAAAAATATATATATATACACATATGGGCATCTTGTTGAAAGTGTCCAGGAGGCAACCTGAAAGAGCTCCCAATGGCCAAAACTGGAAGCCAATGAGCAAAAAAGTGAACGATAAAGTAGTACTGTATTAAACCCAAAGTATAAAATAAATATGTCCACAGTGATATAAATAAATAGAAATGACAACTCTTCCTTTTAGAATTCCAGTTAATGAATGCAGAAGGAATACAGAGAAGAGACCATCTCTGCTAGAACACTACCATAATAATTGCAGCAGATGCATTCTAAATGGATGCTAAAACTAGAGGGAGAAGTTTAAGGAGAACAGGATATTTACATAGTCTCAAAGTATCTCTCCCCAAATAAATTACTTAAAAAGAGAAAAACAGTCACTTTATAATGAAGAAATCTGGCAGTATGATACCACCTTGACAATGTGATTGAGGTTAACATGACCAGTGACAGGAAAAATAGCTAGAGGGGAACGTAAGGTCAGAGTGCTCACTCGAAACTCTGCCTCCTTTACACTCACAGGGTCATTAAAAAAAGAAAACAAACCAAAACATTCGCCCTAATCTCTGCTTTCAGACTGATCCCTCCCAGGAGCTCCTGACGCGCATATATATATATATGTGTGTGTGTGTGTGTGTGTGTGTGTGTATATATTTATGTGTGTGTGTGTGTGTGTGTGTGTATATATATATATATATATATTTTTTTTTTACTACACACTGGCTCACTCCACCTGGTTATCCTACCTGTAGGCTTTGAATGTGTATGCCCTGCCTTAGACCTTTGAGATTAGGGTCTAAACTTAAGTTCACAAAAGAAGCATCACCTCCATAGTGAATCACCTTTTCAGCATGAAGGGTGAGATCTGAAATGATCTAATCTGCTTGTATGTAATGCCTGATTTGGGTTGCACAGATGTGACGCTGGATGGTTTTGTAACCATTCCTGGAGGCAAGATTCCTTCACGACCATGTTCCATTACTCTGTGGCCATGTTCTACCTTGCTTGCTCTGACAGCCTAGCATAGAACATTTTGGCAGTTTCAGATCCTGAGTAGATGTCTGCTGGAGGAGTTAAAAGCTGTAGTCACTGGGAGAGATGTGTAGTGAGGTTCCCGGCTTAGCCATGTCTTCACGTGCCAAAGCTTTTTCATTTCCTCTCTGTATTCAGTTGCAGTTTATACACCCTTAAATATTAACACCCGTTAATACTGATGTCTGAGAACCAAATCAGTTTAACTTCCTAGAAACTGCATTAGCCATTCATTCGTTCATTCATTCAATACACAGTTTTTTGTTTTTTTTTTTTTGAGAGGGAGTCTTGGTCTGTCCCCTATGCTAGAGTGCAATGGCATGATCTCGGCTCTATGCAACCTCCACCTCCCAGGTTCAAGCGATTCTCCTGACTCAGCCTCCCAAGTAGCTGGGACTACAGGCGCCTGCCACCACGCCCGGCTACTTTTTGTATTTTTAGTAGAGATGGGGTTTCACCATGTTGGCCAGGCTGGTCTTGAACTCTTGACCTCAGGTGATCTGCCTGCCTAGGCCTCCCAACGTACGGGGATTATAGGCGTGAGCCACCGTGGCTGGCCTCAATATACATTAAGTGCTAGACAATCTGATGGTGCTGGAGAAGCCTGAATAAATACATAGGACATGGCTCGTGCCTTGGGGAAGCCTATGCACATTTACCTAAACAGCCACAGATGACATGGAAAGTCTTAAGTATGTATATATACTCACATGTATGTATATACACATTTGTATGTATATACACATTTGTATGTATATACACATTTGTATGTATATACACATTTGTATGTATATACACAGGTATATACCTGTATTTATATATCTGTATTTGTATGAATATAAATACAGGTATATACAGGTATGTATATACACATTTGTATATATCTACACACATATATGCATATATGTGCAAGTGTATATATAGTCCCTCAGAGAGAGATACATATATGTGTGTGTAGGGGGGGAACATAAAAAAAAGAGTATATGACTACCTTTTCTAAATGTGACTATAGGGCCAGGCGTGGTGGCTCCCTACTGTAATCCCAGTAAGTACTTCAGGAGGCTGAGGCAGGTTGCTTGAGCCCAGGAGTTTGAGACCTGCCTGGGCAACATGGCAAAACCCTGTCTCCACAAAAAACACAAAAATTAGCTGGGCATGATGGTGCATGCCCTGTAGTCCCAGCTACTCAGGAGGCTGAGGCAGGAGGGTCACTTGAACCCTGGAGGTCAAGGCTGCAATGAGCCAAGATCATGCCACTGCATTCCAGCCTGGGTGACAGCGAGAACCTGCCTCAAAAAAAAAAAAAAAAAAAAGTGACAGTACTGTAAAGGCTGTAATAGGGAGGCACATTTGATTAATTCTAGAGATCAGAAGGATGAGCAATAATGGTTTGCCCTGGTGGGTAAAGGAGGAAGGCAGGCCTTAGAGGCAGAAGGACTAGTATGAGCAAAAGTATAGGCATGTTAATATGTGTGGCATATGTAAAAATGCAGCAATGGTATACAAAAAAATAGTAAAACCAATGATGACATTTATCGAGCATCTGCTATGTGTCAGGCACTATCCTAAGCACTTTACACGCATTACCACATGGATGAGCCACATGTGTGGGAGTGGCCGGAGGTGAGGCCGAGGAGACAGCTGGGGGTCATCGGATGATGGAATGCTTTGAATGTTGTGACAAGGGGTTTGGACTTTGTCCAGCAGGAGAGAGCCACTGAGAGTTATAAATAAGTACTGCAAGACTGGACTTGGGATTTTAAAAGTTTCCTCTGCTAGCTGCGTAGGGAATAGGTGGAGGAGGTGAGATGGGAAGCAAAGAAGTGAGTCTGGAAGTTTTTTCAATAGTTCAGAGAAGTGAAAACGGCAGAGGATGTATTCAGGAGAGGTAGAAATGGGTCTTGCTGATCCCTGTATACATGGGGGCAGAGGAGGAAGGGAGGGGATTCTATGAACTCAGGGGAAGAAACAGCTTTAGAAAAGTGGATGAATTCAGTCTAAGGTAGATTCAGGTAGAGGTGCCCAGAGGGCAGTTAAGGATTGAAGTCTAGAATCTGAGGGGAAGGTTTGGGCCAGAGTTAGATTAGGAGCAGTGGAGGACACCTTAACTCCATTCAAGCTGAAATTTGTCCTTTCAACACTAAGATTACCCCTGAATTCTCCTTTCTCTCCCCTTTGTCCTTACATTTTCACATGAACAGCTGCAAAGCGACCCAGGGAGGAACACACACACATGCACAAGTCCACAGATGACAGAGGAACACATACATGCATCTGAAGGTGACAGAGGTCTAAAAATGCATACTCACGCCCATGCATGTAAATATACCTACAGAGGCCACACAGGCATGCTTTTCTGGAGAGAAGGAGGCGTGCTTTCTAGCTATTAATATATAGTGGGGTCTCTTGATCTAGCTGATGACCCTTGGCTGCTAGAAGGAGCAGGCCCACCTGGTCGTGGAGACTCCCTCTACAATTCATTCATGTAAAACATTGCAAGAGGACATCTAAAGCCTTCACTGAGCTCTTATTCCACGTTCCACACATTTGTAATCCACTTCCAGGTAAGCCACTGTAAACTGAGAATAACTCCTTCTAGCTACAAGTAGGTGATCCAACCACCTGCAGTTAAACACACATCCACTGCAGCACTGAACTCTCCTACCGAAAAGCTTCTGCAGGACTTGTCCATCATATAAATCTTCAGCCAGGTCTTTCACAATGATTCTTTCTCCAACCAACACATCATTAATCCAGTCAATTAATACCTACACAGAGAGAGAGAGGGAACGAGCAATAATAAGAAAGAGTTATGGTTTATTTTCTTACAGACCAGCTTTCTTATCCTAAACAATTAAAATCTAAATGAACTTTAGATTTTAAGTTTCATTTTATTTGAGATAGGGTCTCACTATGTTGCCTAGGCTAGACTCAAACTCTTGGGCTCAAGTGATCTTCCTGCCTCAGCCACCTGTGTAGCTGAGATTATGGGAGTGTTCCATTGTGCCCTGAACTTCAGATTTCAAAAGCAGAAGAACTATCCACACCAGTGTGTGCACAGGTAGCTGCCAGTGTGAGCCCTACTGGCCTTCTTAATTTTCAGATGTACATCCTGCTAGTGCTGGTGGCACCAGTGTCCCTGTTAATATCTATGTCCCCTATTATTCCTTACTCTAATGGCAAGCAACATTCACAGTGTATAGCCATGAAAAGGTGGTTCACACCGGTAACCCCAACACTTTGTAAGGTCGAGGCAGGCAGATCACTTGAGGTCAGGAGTTTGAGACCAGCCTGGCCAACATGGTGAAACCCCGTCTCTACTAAAACTACAAAGATTAGTCAGGCATGGTGATAGGTGCCTGTAATCCCAGATACTCGGGTGTCTGAGGTAGGAGAATTGCTTGAACAGGGAGGTCGAGGCTGCAGTAAGCCAAGATCGTGCCACTGCACTCCAGCCTGGGCAACAGAGTGAGACTCTACCTCAAAAAAAAAAAAAAAAAAAAAAAAAAAAGAGTTAAGTATACAGTGATGAGTTTTGGTCATTGTGCACTGTAGTTTAACCCCCACCACAACTGAGATACAGAACAGTTCCCTCCCCCGTAAGATGCTTCCGTAGGCCCCTTTGTACTCAATCTTCCTCCGTGACCACAGGCCTGGGGGAACCACTACAGTTTTGACATTTCTCCAATTTCTTATAAGTGGACATCATCCTTTGTGTTGGATGTCTTTGCCTTAGCATAAATATGCTGCCTTTATAACACAGCAATAGCCAGACAGCATTGCCATCCCTGGGTGGGCTGATATTGGAGCCTGGAGGCTTTACAGGACATTGTTCCACTGTCCCAAGACAGGAAGATAGCAACTGTAACACCTACTGTATACCAGGCACTGCACTGTATCCAGTTAAGTCCCCACCTCTGTCTTGGAGAGGCTTATGGGGGCAGAAAACCGGTCAACCAAAGGATTATAACATAAAGGGTTCAAATCCTAGGGTGGGAAGGACATGGTGCTATGAGAGAGTAGAGGAGAGGCCCCAACAGGCTGGGAGTGGGCAGGAGAGATCAGAAATGAGGGGAGGCTTCCAGAAAGCCTTGTGTTTGAGGAGACTTTTTTTTTTTTTTGAGGTAGGGTCTTGCTATGTTGCCTAGGCTGGAGTGCAGTGGCTATTCACAGGTACAATCATAGTCCACTATAGCTTCGAACTTCTGTCCTCAAACCTTCATCTGAAAGTAGCTGGCACTACAGGTACATGCCACTGTGCCCAGCTCCTAAGGAGACCCTTAAAAGAATACTAGGAGTTGACCAGAAAGAGTAGGATTTCAAGGTGGTCAAATCAGCCTAGATCTAGAAAATTGAACCTCCCTCTGGAAGTACGGAGGTAGCTATAAAGTGATCCATGTGTTTGGTCAGCACTCCAGGGCTCATGCCTATGTGCATCTCCAATCCTCCACTCCCTCAAACAGGGCCCGAGTACAGGTTTAGGTCTGGGAGATCAACACTGAAGACTGAACCATTTGGAGCCCATTCTGACCTTGTGCTTACCCTCAGGGGTCTCCTGAGCAAGCAGCAGCTTACCCATTCTAGCATGGTGAATGCCCTCTGATAGGAGCAAGCCCAGGGCTAGACCCTTTCCCCCTACCCTTGCCCATACAGGCCCAGCACCCCGGAGAGGTGCAGCAGCAGGCAGAGCCTGCACCTCAACTGTTCCATCTTCTTCCTGCACAGCAAGGCGAGGGCTTAGGGTCTCACTGGGCAAGGGCAGTCACCTGTGGGTGCAGCACAGACTGCATCAGGAAAGGTCAGATACCCAACGTGCATAGCTCAACTGCCTGTGGGGCTCTGGTTGTGATCCAGGGGAGTAAGAGGCTGCATGGCGGCCTAGCCAAGGCTGCCTCCTTTCTCTTGAACTCTGGGGTCAGGGCACAGACTCAGGGCACAGACTCCCTTCAGCAGACAGAAGGGACATTTATACATCTCCTCTGAGATGACTGCCCTCAGTCCTCTAGTCCCTAGTGAGATGGCCCAACCCTCACATGGGTTTGATTTTACTTCTGAATACTCCTGGCTGACTTTGAAATTCCTACCCATTCATCCACCCACCCTTCCTCCTCCTTCCTTTCCTCCATCCATCCTCCAATGTTTATTAAATACCTGCTATATGTGATATTCTGCGCTGGGTCCTTGGGGTACAATGATAGAAAAAAAAGACAGTTTCTAACCCCAAAAAGTTCACCATTTAGTGAAAGAGACAGAGAAGTCTGCTATAATATTACGTGGAGACGACAACAGAACTAAGGACAGGGCCATAGCAGCCATGGAGGGGCTGAGCCATGGCACTAGAGTTCAGAGCAAGCTTCCTGGAGCAAGTAGCCGTGCTGAGACTTTCAGATGAAGGGCATGAGAGGCATTGTAGTCAGAGTGGACTGCATTAGCCAGGCTTTGGCAGTGGGGAGTTTTGGGAGCACGCATGGGCTGCTGGGAGGAGCAGTTCTGGCATCCCTGTGTTGCCGGGTAGTGGTTAATCTGAGGTTTGAAGAGGCAGCTAGAGCAAGGACGCTAAACACCACCTCTAGGAGTGGACTGCAACCTGAGGTGGACAGGAAACTCTGACAGATCTTGCACAGGGGAACCGCGTATTCAGATTTGCATGGGGAATGAATCACTCTGACATCCAGTGCTTTTTTTTTTTTTTTTTTTGAGACAGGGCCAGGCTGGAATGCAGTGGCGTGATCATAGCTCACTGCAACCTCTGCCTCCCAGATTCAAGCCATCCTCCCACCTCAGCCTCCTGAGTAGCTGGGACTACAGGCATGCGGCACCACACTTTGCTAATTTTTGTATTTTTAGTAGAGATGGTGTTTCACCACGTTGCCCGGGCTGGTCTCAAACTCCTGAGCTCAAGTGATCCACCCGCCTTGGCCTCTGCAGAGTGCTGGGATGACAGGTGTGAGTGCCTTTTGTCTTAAGTGCAGCCTGGTTAAGCTGAAGAGGAGGAACATAGGACAGGGAATAAGATGCAGGTGAGAAACAAACAGTTTTGGAAGGACAAGCACACACCAGCCACTGCGCAGGTACATTATGCACAATATGTCACTTCACCTCCTTCATCTCTGCTTGAATTCCGTCTCCTTGTTTATGACCATAAACAAACCTTTTGGCTTTTCTGAGACTTGGTTTTGTCATCTGGAAAACAGGGATGAGACTAATTCCTACTTTACTGCCTGCTTTTGAAAGTCCTTGAGAAAATAAGCATTTTGTGCACTCTGGAATGCTGGCCATCGTGAGCTTACCTGTACTGAACTGTCTGGTGCTGTGACCAGCACCACTCACTGGGCATTTGTCACGTCCCACGCTTACATAATTGGTTACGTTTTCGATGGCCATCTCCTAGACCACCCACTGCCTGAGGCAGGGGCTGCCATGACTTTCTACCTTCACGGAGGGGCTCGTGGGGTGCCTGCACAGAGCAGGTGGCATATGGACACCTGGTGGGTCTGTGAGGCACCTGAAGCCGCTCCTGATTTCTTCTTACCTTCATCAGTTCTTGAAGCTTGGGGTCACTGCGTGAGTTTGGATCCACCATTGTTCGCACCTCATTCTCCTCTTTAAAAAGAAAAGGAATTCAGTGGGGGTGCTGGCACGAGAAAGCTTAAGCGAATTCAGAGACAAGAGCACAGTTACCCAGCATCGTGTCCTCGGGGTCCAGCTCGAAGGGAATCGGGCTGAGGGGCAGGTTAATGGCGTTCATTCCCTCCTCCTGCAGCTCGGACACTGGAAGAAAAGGAAGAGCAGGGTCACATTTCAGCTGACAGACGGCAGGGGGTCGGAACTCTTTAACAAGGGTGTTAGATATTGACATTGAGAAAAAAACCCACTAAGGGTAGATTACAGCTGTTACTCAGCCTACGATCAATTCATGGCGTCGCCTGGCTGAAAGGACCTAATTGTCCCCTTAATCTCACCTCTGCCAGCTGTCACTTCACTTGCCTTCCTCAGGGAAGCAGTGAGGTCTCAAAAGCACAGAAATCTCCCTCCTCTCAGAAAAGATTTCGGAATAAATGGAAGTGAGGTGGGCGCTGGCTTCTTTCTGAGTCTCTGCCTCCTGCTTGTCCCTTCTTCCTGTCTGGTGCCCAGTGACTGTTTGCTGACAGGATGAACGGGGTCATGGGTTTGAGGCTATATGTACGTTGTAAAGCATTTCCATCCTCACTTCCACCCTCCTCTGACTTCTCACCTCTCCTGGCTTCCCTGAGGTACTCTCCTGATTATCTGCCTTCCCACCTCCATCCAACCCCAGCCACCGCTCAAAAATACCTCAGTCCTGGCCCTCCCCTGAGCTCTGGTCCTGTCCCTTGAGATGGAACCAGCTGTGGGACCTGGGGCCAGGCACTTCATCTCTCTTGGCCCACTTCCTCAGCTGAAAATAAGAGTTTGACTGGATGAACAGTAAACTTTTACAGTCTTTGAATCCTAGAAATCTATAATTCTACCTTCCTCAGAAAGAAAAACAAAAACAGGTAAAAACTACCAAAGATTACCAGCCCACGCTCCTCCAAGTGCCCAGCCCCCATATGGAACCTTAGTACAGAAAAATTCCTCCCACAAAACCAGTTGTGTGACAGACATTTGGTGAGTGCTGACCTTGGATTACCCCTCCTAAAAGCAGTGACTTAAATCCCCTTGCTTTTCGCCAATTAAGCACAGAAAGGCCATTTTCTCAGAGGCATTGGTCACCAAGAGGTTCTTAAAGAGCTAATACAGCAGCTGCAATCAACCTTAATAAAAGCAACGTCCCATCTTTCCATTTTATTTTTTTTTATTGACTCTGGCCTCACCAACTGCCAGCATAGACTTGCAAGAAATTCTAAGCACAAGGCAGCCACTTACAAAGAGTTCTTTCACATCAGTACACGCACTGATAGCTGCAGCTGGACTGAAAGGAGAATGAGGAACAAAGGGAGTGAAACACTCTACGCCCTAAGAGACACAACTTGCATGGCGAGGCTGGTATTTAGTACCTTTGCAGCGGGCCTTTGACATTCACATAGGGTACCAGCCAGTCACCACCTTGAATCTCCACATTCATAGACACCTACCATTTCATAGAATTCTCCATAAAACATGACAGAAACACAGAAGGGGTACCTTCAAAGCTTAAATCAAACTTGTCCAACCCACAGCTCACGGGCTGCAATGTGGCCCAGGATGGCTTTAAATGCAGCCTGACGCAAATTCATAAACTTTCTTAAAACATTATGAGATTATCTGGAGGTTTTTTTTTTAATAGTTCATCAGCTATCATTAGTGTTTAGTGTATTTTATGTGTGGCCTAAGACAATCCTCCTTCCAATGTGGCCCAGAGAAGCCAAAAGAAATGATTCTGTAGGTACAGATTGTGTTTGTTTTCCAGTTAAGCACAACTGCTTCCTTAGACTTCTATAGTTTCTTCTAATATCTCCCCTAGAACTACGAATTTCCTTTCTTTCCCAGGCTATTTCTCACAAAGAAGCACCGTTTTCATTACTTTGTTAACAAGCATTGCTGTGCATGCAGTAAGCAGTGGAAATAAAGTCATGTTTAAACGTGGCTGCAAGGCTAGGCTTACTGGCCAGTGAAAGAACTTGCTCCTGCCTGGGAATTTCTCTCCTATAGCTACACTGATCTGCACTGTCCAATACAGTAGCTACTAGCCACTTGAGCTATTTAAATTTCAATGAATTAAAAATTCCGCTCCTTAGCGGCACCACCTACATTTCAAGCACTCAATGGCTACAGGTGGCTGGTACCTACAATACTGGACAGCATGGATGTAGAAAGTTTCCATCACAAGGTCGTCAAGTGTGTTCTCATGATTTAAGTGAGGATATGCCATATTTGATTTTCTGCTCCTGTGTTAGTTTGCTAAGGATAATGGCCTCCAGCTCCATCCATGTCCCTGCAAAACACATGATCCTGTTCTTTTTTTTTCATGGCTGCATAGTGCTCCATGGTGTATATGTACCACATTTTCTTTATCCAGTCTATAGTTGATGGGAAAATAATCCATACAACAAACCCCCGGGACACAAGTTTGCCTATGTAACAAACATGTACCCCTGAACTTAAAGTTAAAAAATAAAAGTTTTTAAAGAGATTAAGTGGATAAGGTTGTCCTAGGTCATCCCATTCAACTAATGTCCATGTCCACATTTAAATCTCCAACCCGGGTCTGACTCTGAGCTCCAAGCTTATGAATCTAATTGCTTATTCAATGTATCCTCTTAATTCTATTTGTAGAGATCTCAAATGTACACATCCAGACAGAACTTGTGATTCTCAACACCCTCATACCCACCATACCAGCACTAAAATGAACGTTCTTGATTCTTATCCTCCTCAGTAGATGGCACCACTATTTACACCATGGTTCACGCCAAGCTCCGAGGAATCGCTCTTAAGTTCTCATTTTCCTCACTTTTTACATCCGTCCAAAACACTGGCAAGTTTTGTGGGCTCCGCCTCCAAACCAGGACCCAATTCCCCACTTCTCACCATCTCCCCACTCCACCATCCTGACTTGAGTCACCGTTATCTTTCGCCTGGTCTATCAGAACCACCTTCTGACGGCTCTACTGCTTTGCTTGCATTTCCCCAACTCTCACCTACTTCCCACAGTGCAGCCAGAATGTTCTATAAAAATGTAAATAGGATCACACATTCTCCCACTTCAAGCTTTCTTGTGACGTCCCATCATACTCAGGTCATAGGCAGGAGTTGAGATTTTATTCTATCAGACTCTGATTAGCGCCCCCCACCTCTCTCTCATGTTTTATTTTCTCATCATGATCTGAAATAATAATGTATATGTCTGTTAACTCTCCTCCACCAGAATGTAAGTTTTGTAAGGACTGGCACTATTTCTCTTTTGTTCACTATTAGATCCTCGATGAGGCCAGAGGGTACA
Source organism: Mandrillus leucophaeus (assembly GCF_000951045.1). Classification (NCBI taxonomy): domain Eukaryota; kingdom Metazoa; phylum Chordata; class Mammalia; order Primates; family Cercopithecidae; genus Mandrillus; species Mandrillus leucophaeus. The sequence continues at coordinate 606,067 of NW_012101291.1, forward strand.
GTGGTTAGAAGCCAGGCTGCCTACGTTCACATCCAGACTCTACCATCCACCAGCTCTGTGGCCTTGGGCAAGTTCCTCAACCTCTCATGCCTTAGATTTCTCATCTGCAAAATGGGAGTGACAGCAATATTGCAGACCTCCAAGGGTTGCTGAGAAGATTAAATGAGTTAATATATGCAAAGTACCCAGAAGCATGCGTGGCAGATGGTAAGAGCTAGGTAAATATATGCAGCTATTATTACTACTTAAAACAACATCTCAAGCATTGTAAGCACTCAAGAAATATTTGTTGAATACATAATTCAAACTGTCAAGACTACCCTTCAACTACACAGGTTATGAGTTGCGACAGAATTTGCCAAAGCAGAGTATGGGACGCAAAGGATTTTACCTTTTTCCCAGAAAAACAAAATACATTTACATTTTAGCCTGTGTGTGTGCACGTGTGCATGCGCACGCACGCACATTTCTGGGGCAGCATTTCCAGCTTACATTTTGTAAGGGAAGTAAAGTCACATCTGTCCCAAGACTTGTTGTACAGCCAAAGTGAGCCAATTTGTAAATAGAGAGGTATTGAAACATCTCTAAAGTGTGACTAGCAACGCAATATTTGAAGCCAGGACTCCTAAAGGTGGATCTGAACAGGATCTCTTTTTCTGCGTAGATCACTGTTAAAAATGTTTTCAGATGAAAAATCCCCAGTCAGAAACATTCCCCTCTGCCCTGCCTCTTTAATTCACTCACAGAGACATAACAAATCCAAGAAGAAAGGCCAAGATATGTTTGCAATTGGAAATGTTTTTTTCAGGAAACGATTTGGTACAGGAACATCATTCCCATTCCATTAACTGCTGACTCTGAGCCAACTGTTTGTAAAAGTGAATATGCAAACTGCCCAGTGCAGGCCTGGCCCCTGCCCCATGGGGCCCCATTAGTGGCCACTTTCCCAAAACAGCCCTCCTGCTTTGGAGGTTTCATTTCTATTAAACAAAGCAGGACCCAGCAGAAGCCCCTTGCCAATCCTCAGGCACTGAAAGAGAAAGAGCCACAACCAAATTTTCTCGGCACAGAATGGGAATCTGATGTTCATCCCCTGAACCTCCTCTGACAATCTAAAACTAGGTCCGAATGTCTTGCAGCGCCATTGAGTCATAACTTAATAAACAGATCAAATGCCCAGCTGAAGGTCGGGCTAGGGAAAGCAGGGAGATTGCCTGAACCCCTGAAGTGCTCACCATGAGAAAGGGGGCTTTTGTTTCCAGGGATATGTGGTCTGACTCTGGGTCCACATGCGCAGAAGAAAGTACCTGGATGGGCTTTGGTGTATGGATTTGAACCCTACTTCTGTTTTTATCAACTGTGGAACCTTATTTAAGTAGGTTAACCTCCCTGAAATTCAGTATAAAACAATTCTGTCCATAATAAGGGTGTAGCTGACACTGGTGGTTTGTTTCCCAACATTTATCCGTTTTCCCTGCTGAAAGAACCCTCATTTTGTTCCAGTATACACCCCTCCCTCCTATGCCTCCAGGTAAAGCCACTATTGGTTTAAACAAATCATGATGATCTTGATCCCTTTAGCAGTGGTTGGCTCAAGCATCATCATGTCAATTCTGGTCAATGAACTGTGACAGAAAATTTCTAGAAGCTTCCGGAATCACTTTCCTTCATTCTAAAGAGAGACCCAAGGAAGAGAAGGCAACCTCCTCCTTCTAATCATTATTGTGCCAGGATATTATACCTGGATTTGTTGCAGCCATTTTGTAGCCATGCACTGAGTAAGCTCAAGGAAGAAGCTAGTGTGTTGAGGTTGGCAGAGAAGAAATATAGAAAGATAGGGTTCTTGTTGATACTATTAAGCCACCACCCCTGGAACCACTCAAACTCTATGTGTCTTGTTATAGGAGATACAGTAAATTCCCTTATTGTTTGAGCCAGTTAGAAGAGGTATTTTTCTTGGCCTCAGAGCCCAAACTCCCTAACTGATAACATGGGGATACCAGGATTCTAAAGTCAACGGGTGAATAGAGTAGGTCTGCAATGAATGGTAATTTCCCCTGATTTTTGTTCATGAAGAAAAGAAACGCTGTGGCATCCCAGAATACATCTAGGGACTGAAAGAATACAGGGGAAAGCAAACATGGAGAGAATAGACAGAGGTCTCTAAATATTCAAGGCCAGTAATTTCATTCAACCAATAAGCATTACTGGGCGCTGCCTCTGAAGCAGTCCCCATGCCAGCACTAGTGATACAGGTTTGGGGATTTGACATAGGCCTGCCTCAGTCTGCCCAAGGTGGTGGGAAAGGTAGGCCCATAGATGCAGCGCACACGGTGCTACATTCAGAAGTGACAGAGGTGTAAAGAGAGAGTCACAGGGGCTCATGTAGAACAAGGCAAACTTTGGATGGAAAAGATTGGGAAGTAGTCCTAGAAAAGGAAACATTTGAACTGGACCTTGAAAATGTAAATTTTCAACCAACACACGTGCACTACAAAAGACACATCTTGTGTAAAAATAGCAAGATGTGGAAAAACAGGGCAGGTGTTGAAGGAGTAGTGATTATGTCTGAGCACAGAGAATGCAAGTGTGCACAGGGGAAGGGGGTGAGGAATGGAATAGCAGATAAGTAGGGCGGGGGTCCAGAGTGTTAGGGTATTGAATTTGTCTATTCTCCACACTCCCAGAACCACGCCCACTGCATCTGTACTTGCAAAAAACCATTCTGAGAGAGGGCAAGAAAAGAACCAGGATGTTCTTTCTCCTTCAGGGCCAGTGGGCCCCAGTGAGATGTTTAGGCTGCTCTAGATCCTTATCAGAACTCTGATTATTAATTTCTAGTCCTCTTGAAAGTTACTAAGCCTCCCTTAATTTCTAAATGGTTCAAGGGCCTATACAGAAGCTCCTGGCACCTAAAGACAACTATATTGTCTGGTCAGCAAGTCCCAGCAATGTTTCTCTACGTGAAAAATCAATCTGAAAGAACATCTACAACAACAACAACAACAAAAAACGTAAAAAACCCTACAGCCTAACATCATACTTTATGATGAGAAATTGGATGCTTTGCCCCTAAAAATGGGAACAAGTCAAGGATGTCTCCTCTCACCATGCCTACTCAAAATTATACTAGAAATCTTAGTACAATAACACAAGAGAAGAAAATAAAAGGTAAACAAAGACAAAGAAAGTGTCTTTGTTTGTAGGTGATATTTGTAAAGAATCAACCACAAAACAAACAAACAAACAAACAAAAAAACCACCAATGCCCCTCACCCTCAAAACTCCTAGAATAAGCAATTCTAGCAAGGTTGCAGAATGCAAGGCTAATATACAAAAGTCAACTGCTTCCTATATACTACCAATGAATGGTTGACATTTAAAAATTAAAAATACAGTATAACTTATAGTAGCACAAAAAATGCAATACTTGGGTATAAATCTAAAAAAATGGGCACACCATATCTTCTGATATGCAGAAGATTATAAAACCCAGATGATCTAAATAAAGGAGGAGATATTCAGTGTTCAAGGACTGGAAAACTTAAGATGTCAATTCTTTCCAACTTCATTTATAGATTCAATGTTAATCTCAGTCAAAATCACAGAAAGCTATTTTGTGAATATTAACAAACTGATTCTAAAGTTTACACAAAAAGACAAGAGACCTAGAGTAGCCAACAAAATACGGAAGAATAACGAAGTTGGAGGACGAACACTACCATACTTCAAGACTACTATAAAGATACAATCATCAATTGTTAAAATGATCACAGACCTAAATTAAAGCACAATACTATAAAACTTCTAGAAAAAAAAAAAAAACATAGGAGAAAATCTGTGTGACCTATGGTTTGATGATGAGTTTTCAGATATAACACCAAAAGGATAATCAATGAAAGAAAACTTGGTGAGTTGGGCTTTATTAATATTTCTACTCTACAGGTCGGGCACAGTGGCTCACGCCCGTAATCTCAGTACTTTGGGAGGCCGAGGCGGGCGGATCATAAGGTCAGGAGTTGAGACCAGCCTGGCCAACATAGTGAACCCCGTCTCTACTAAAAATACAAAAATTAGCCCGGCATGGTGGCACACACCTGTAGTCCCAGCTACTTGGGAGGCTGAGGCAGGAGAATTGCTTGAACCTGGGAGGCGGAGGTTGCAGTGAGCTGAGATCAGACCACTGCACACTGCACTCCAGCCTGGGCAACAGAGTGAGACTCTGTCTCAATAAATAAGTAAGTAAGTAAGTAAGTAAGTAAATAAATAAATAAATAAATAAATAAATCAGTCAGTCTATTCTACAAAATATACTGTTAAAGAATGAAAAGACAAGGCAGAGACTAAGAGAAAATATTTGCAAAATACCTATCTGATAAGACTTGTATGCAAGTCTGATCCAACTACAAAATGGGCAAAAGACCTGAATAAGCATGTCACCAGAGAAGATGTACATATAGCAAAGAGGCATATGAGAGGATGTTCATTATCATTTGTGATTAGGGAATCACAAAACACCAATGAGATATCACTAGACAGCAATTAGAATGGCTAAAATAAAAAAAAACTGACAACACTAAATACTGGTAAGGGATGTGGAGCAACAGGAACTTTCATTTATTGCTAGTGGGAATGCAAAATAGTAGAGCCACTTTGGAAGACAGTTTGGTGTTTTCTTACAAAACTATAATTTTACCATATAATCCAGCAGTCAATCTCCTAGGTATTTACCTGACTGATTTGAAAACATGTTCACACAAAGCCCTGAATGTGAATATTTATAGCAGCTTCATTCATCATTACCCAAAACTACAAGCAACCACCTTGCTTGTAGTTTAACTCACCTATTAGATTTAGAAGAGACATGAAAGAACCTTAAATGCATATTCCTAGACAAAGAGGTTGGTCTAAAAAGGCTATATGCTATACAACTCTAATTATATGACATTCTGGAAAAGGTGAAACTAGAGAGAGTAAAAAGATAAGTGGAAGAAAATGCTGAATAGGCAAAGTACAGAAGATTTTTAAGACAGTGAAAGTGTTCTGTATGATACTGTAACGGCAGACACATGATATTTATAGTATAAGAAATGTCTTAGTACATTTTCTGTTGCTTATAACAGAATGTCTGAAACTGGGTAATTTATAAAGAAAAAAAATTTCTTACAGTTATGGAAGCTGAGATGTCCAAGGTTGTGGGGCCACATCTAGTGAGGGCCTTTGTGCTGGTGGGGACTCTCTGCAGGGTCCTGAGGCAGCATATGGCAAAGGGGCTGAGTGTGCCAGCTCACAGCTCTCTTCCTCTTCTTATAAAGCCACTAGTCCCATTCCATAACTCATTAATCCATTAATGGATTAATCCAGGCATCCCCAACCCCTAGGCTATGAACTAGAACGTGGACCAGTACTGGTCCATGGCCTGTTAGGAACTAGGCTGTACAGCAGGAGGTGAGCAGTGGGTGAGTATTACTACCTGAGCTCTGCCTCCTGTCAGATCAGTGGCAGCATTAGATTCTCATAGGAGCGCAAACCCTGTTGTGAATTGTGCATGCAAGTGATCTAGGTTGTGTGCTCCTTATGAGAATTTACTGCTTAATCATCTGAGGTGGAACAGTTTCATCCCTAAACTACCCTCCATCCAACCCCATGTCCATGGAAAAACTGTCTTCCATGAAATGGGTCCCCAGTGCCAAAAAGGTTGGGGACTACTGGCTTAATCCAGGTAGAGCAGTCAAGAGTCAATCACCTCTTAAATGCCCCACCTTTCAATACTGCCACATTGGGGATTAAGTTTTAACATGAGTTTCAGAGGTGACAAATATTCAAACCCTAACAAGGAGTAAACCTTAATGTAAGCAAATTAAAAAATCATTTAGAAGGTTAGAGGACCCAAGGATGTAATGCAGATTGTGACAATAGAATCTAACTGTATTACAAATATACACATGACCTCAGTGAAAGGGGTGATGGGATAAGTGGAAGATAAGTGGAAGTGAGCTGAGATCAGAC
>NW_012101291.1:612125-691050 GCF_000951045.1 Mandrillus leucophaeus
GTGCCAAAAAGGTTGGGGACTACTGGCTTAATCCAGGTAGAGCAGTCAAGAGTCAATCACCTCTTAAATGCCCCACCTTTCAATACTGCCACATTGGGGATTAAGTTTTAACATGAGTTTCAGAGGTGACAAATATTCAAACCCTAACAAGGAGTAAACCTTAATGTAAGCAAATTAAAAAATCATTTAGAAGGTTAGAGGACCCAAGGATGTAATGCAGATTGTGACAATAGAATCTAACTGTATTACAAATATACACATGACCTCAGTGAAAGGGGTGATGGGATAAGTGGAAGATAAGTGGAAGTGAGCTGAGATCAGACACTGATCAGACACTGATCAAAAAAAATCAGAAAATTTTTTTTCTTTATAAATTACCCAGTTTCAGACATTCTGTTATAAGCAACAGAAAATGTACTAAGACATTTCTTATACTATAAATATCATGTGTCTGCCGTTACAGTATCATACAGAACACTTTCACTGTCTTAAAAATCTTCTGTACTTTGCCTATTCAGCATTTTCTTCCACTTATCTTGCCTTAAGTACTAACTTAAATATCTCTGGAAATGAGATGATTCATTCCAGAGACCAAAGGCAAAGGAACTGCATCTAGGCACTGCACTCTAGTTGATAAAGTTGTTTCCCATAGGGTATGGGTTAACAATGCTGATACTGCTATATGTGTATACTGGAATTGAACAATTAAGTAAATGAATGGTGGATGGTAGGAGCCAGGTTTCTCACTGGAGTGGGAGGTTATAGATAAACAATGGGAGAAAGCTAGGATGGTCCATGTGGTAATGCACTGGAGTTAGAGACACCAATAAGAACTTATGTTTACCTTAACATAGATACAGATGGTTACAAGATATGTGTATATGTCTCTAAGTATTTCTATAAATTAGTGCACACACATATATTTCCTTACTGTGTTAACTGAGAGGGCCTAGATGCATCAATACTCCAGTAGTAATGAATGTACATGGAGCCCAGATGTTCATTTCTAGTCCTGTTCTTCAATAAAAGTAACCAGGGCTCCTTGGAAAAATGGCTGATTCTAGGACTGCAGAGAAAATATATAAGCTTGGAGCCAGAAAGGAAGGAAGTACTCAGGGAAAAAAAAAAAAAGAAAAAAAAGAGGGATGTCAAAGGCCCACAGGAGCTGATTGAAAGAGCTGGCCAAAGTTGGAACAATTTGAATAACAAAGTAAAGTAGTATTGGATTATAATAAAGTGGATTATCATACAAATTGGGTTATAATAATCTAAAGCCCACAGATAAAATAAATGTCTGTGAATCCACATTGATAAACAACTGAATAAATTAATACATGGAAGAGAAAAAACTAATCTGTACAGAATTTCAAATTTACCTAGATCCTCTGTTCTGACAGAATGGAGCATAACTCCCCCTCTTTATGTGTGGGCTGCATCTAGTGACTTTCTTCCAAAGAGTACTATATAGGAAGGAGGAAAAAAGTATGCCTTTACAGTGGAGAAATGTGACAAACACCACCTCAGCTAGGTAAACAAGACCAACATCCACAGTCATAAACCATGTTGATGTTATGTACCCTTGATATGATGTGATGAAAATGGCACTTTACCCCTGTGACTTTCCTTCCAGAAACCCATAACTATAGCCTAAGCATGAAAAAATGTCAAATTCCAATAGGAGGGCATCCTAAAAAATACTTGACCAGTACTCCTCAAAACTGTCAAAGTCATTAAAAAAAAACAAAGTCTGAGAAACTGTCACAGCCAAGAGAAGCCTAAGGAGACGTGAAGACAAAACGTAATGTGGAACAGATAGAGTACATTAAGTACAAGCTAAAGAAATCTGAATAAACTATGGCTTTAGACATAATATAGTAATATCAATAATAATATAATATAAAAGTAATATATCAATAACTGTAAGTTAGTAATATATCACTGCTGTCCGTTAATTTTAAGAAATGTACCATACTAATGTAAGATGTTAATAAGAGAGAAAACTGGGCATGGGATATACGAAAACCCTGTTCTCCCTTTCCTTTTTTTTTTTTTTTTGTAAATTTAAAACTATTCTAAAAATATACAGTATTCATGAAATGGGGTGGAAATCCAAGATATTATGAGACAACAAATGTTTCCTCCCATCACCAAGGAGATAGTAGTAATTTATCTGACTAAGCTCTGTAGAAGCATTTGGACAGGAGGCAAAGCCCAAAGATCACTACAGTGCAAGGTGTACTCATTCTCAACTGAGAACTCAAAGTTGTTGGTTGTTTCCAGGGCTGAGATGAGAAAAGTTAGGAAAAGACAGAGCTTCCTCCTAACTTAGGGATGCCTGGCCGGGTCATTTCTACTTTATTAAAAATTGGTCTGTCTCACTAGTACAAGTGTCACTGAAAGTTCGGTAGTCTCTTCAATGACTTTTCTCTGGACTTGCATCTATCCATGGTCCCCTATGGAGGTCTTTATACCATGGGCTTTTGTATTAGTTCTCTATTGCTGTAGTAGCAAATCACAACCTTCGTGGCTTAAAACAATACAAATATATTATCCTTGCAGACCTGCAAGTTAGAAGACCAACATGGGTCTCACTGGGCTAAAGCCAAAGTGTCAGCAGGGCTGTGTTCCTTTCTACCGGCTTAGGGGGTAATCCATTTGCTTTCCTTTTCTAGCATCTAGAGGCTGCCCTCATTCCTTGGTCTGTGGTCCCTTTCCTCCATCTCAAAGCCAGCAGTGGTGGCAAGGATCAAATCCCTCTCACTGCATACTCTAAATCTCCTCTTCTACTTTTAAGTTTCCTGTGATTATATTAAGCTCACCTGGATAATCCAGGCCAATCTCCCTATTTTAGGATCAGCTGATTAGCCACTGAAATTCCCCTTTGCCACATAAAGTAACATATTTACAGATTCTAGGGATTAGGGCATGGACAGCTTTGGGAGAGTGATTATTCTGCCTACAATAGCTTTTTCTTTTAAGGGAACAAGTTCTGTTCTTAATACTCACCCTTCCCTACAACATATGGGTTCACTTTTTTTCCAATGTGAGATTGCTAGAAGAAAATGCAAAATCTGCACCCCTCAACCCAGACCCTTAAACAAGAGAAATTTTATTGCTTTTAACGAAAAGGGTACTTGTTTCAGTGGTTATAATATGTGGCTTCAGGTAAACATGGGAGCCAGCTCTTGGTGGCCTCAGCAGACTGTTGGGGTCTCACCACACTCTCTTGTACTTGACACAGCTGTCTAGTCACCAAGGTTGACATACGGCCCTTGGAGCACAGCCAAAAAAGGGAACTTAAAGGCTGGTGTTGTGATGGGAGCTGACAGCAGGACCTACAGTCCCAAGTCCTACAGTTTCCACCCATCTTTGTTTTGGTCTGTTTCATAGGCTCTGCAGAGTTGGAAGTCTGCCAAGCAAATGGCCCCTAGGCACTTATTCACTGTTCAGCCAACCATGTGATGCAGCTGCCTTCCAATTGCTTGTGGGCCCGGAAGGAGATGGAAGCACCATTGGCTGGCTTCAGGCAGTCAAAAACAATCTGAGTTGAAACATTATTTGAGGTCCCAAGTAAGCCACAGGAGTTAAATTTAAACACAAAACAGGCATAGAGGGCCCAGGGAACAATATTCATCACTGTTCTTTGTCTTTTGCCATGCCATACCCTGTTATCTTTTCAGATTGAGAACGAGAACCATTTCCTTGGTTTGAAAGTCTGCTCCTACTTAGAGCAGCAGTGCCATGCCTTTGTGCATGGGTGCGCATCTGTGCGTGTCCACATGCCCTAAGCATTTGTAACAGCCTTGGGAAGAACACAGAACTTGACCTGGTAAGCTGGCTAATTACATAGGAAATGTAGACACAATAAGCCACCTAAACCAAGGACAGCCAGGGTGGAGCTGGCATTACTTATCTCACAGATTCATAAGCATGTATGGGCATCTCTATTCATCATCATACATGCTTATGAATGGGCCAGGAGATGGGCCCTGGAGCCATGAATACAAAGACAAGTACCTGCCTTCCAGAGCTTGTTGGTTCCTAAGGCAGCCACCTTGGTGGCCCTCAGAGCCCAGCACAGTGCCAGGCACCTGATAAGCACTTACTAAGTACCTGGAGGATGTTTTAATGTGAGAGGGGGGGACACTGCATCCCACAAACTGCAATGAAATATGCAGGCCCTCACACAGTACCGAACCAAGTCCTGAGAGCAGCGTACTCTTCCAGGGCGGAGGCAGCAATAGAGGAGCGTTTTGGAGCCGCAGGCTCTCAGCAGGACCCTAGGCAAAGGCCACGTGGGCACAAGAGGCACCTGGCGAGGCTTGTCACCTCAGTGGCCTTCATCTTCATGCATCACCAAAGTTTCTTCTCTTCATCTCATTCTCTTTGGCTCTTTGACCTTCATGTCTATGTCCTTCTTATTCATGAATCCTGAACAGCTAGTCATTTATTTTTGCAGCGGTTCCGTGCTGCTTAAAAAGTGCCACATCAACTACTAGTCCACTGAATTCCTAAGAGGTAACCTCCTTGGAAACAGCTCTCAGTGGGGCCAGTAAGCAAACAGACATGCTGTGTTCTGGTTGGATCGGATCGCTGGTGGGTTAATTCTGGGTTTGTCTGAAGAGTCAGCGGTTTACCCTGAAAAGCACTGTTTGTGGAAACTCCTGTGACCGATGATGATGATGGTGACAGCACACAATTGTACGTCCCTTGTATCAGGAGCATCGATATAACACTTTCTTTTTTACATGTATTAACGCATGTAATCTTTGCAACAATCCAATGAGTAGGTACTATTATTATCCTCATTTTACAGATGAGGAAAACGAGGCCCAGAGAGGTTATATAACCTGAGCAAGGCCACACAGCTAGAAAGTGGAGCCAAGATTTGATCCTGAGCCAGCCGGCTGCAGAGCTCTCACATCCTTAACACTATGCTATATGTTGTCCCAGTTTTATGTAGCAACATTTGCTTTGTATATGAAAATGTTTCGTCCATTAGGCAGAGGAAATGCTCCCCAAACACAATGCATATCTCTAAAAAAGGCCTGAAAATACATATCACGCCATTTTTGCAAACCACATTTGTTGTGAAGGCATGGGAACACAGTCACTTCTGCATTCCCACGTAAAGCCAGGAGAAAGTTTAATGGAGAATAATCTTGCATAAGCTAAGCCCTAGGGGTTGCCTGGTCATTCTATGGAGGCTCAGCCCCTGCAAGGACAGACTAAAAAGGAGGTGATACTTGAGCAGTATTTTTGCTTTCAATAATGGTTGATTTTTTTCTGACTATAAAAGAAAAATATGCTCTTTAAGATAACTTGGAAAATATTTTTAAAAAGAGAAAATAATCCTACTGCTTAAACTCTGTTAACATGTTATATTTTCTCACAAGTGTGTCTATGTTTTATACATAGTTTCAAAACATACTAGGTTCTATAGCCTGCTTTTTTCATGTCATATAATCTTGTTATGTTTCTATATGCCATAAAAATATCACTTTAAGTAGCTTCTCAATCTCTATTGAAGGTATACATCGTACATAACCATTCCGTAACTGTTGAACGTTTAGGTAGTTTCCAGTTTTTGGAAGGGGATAGTTGAGTCATTTCCCAGCTACGAAGGGTGAGTGGGTTGCTCACAGGCAGACCAGCAAGGAATGTGGGGCCTCTGGGAACTCGTGCACAGTCCTACATGAGAGTTAGGGCACAGGCTATATTCTTTCTTCTTCTTTTTTCTTTTTCTTTTTTTTTTTTTTTTGAGACAGGGTTTCTCTCTGTTACCCAAGCTGGCGTGCAGTAACGTGATCACAGCTCACTGCAACTTTGACCTCCTGGGCTTAAGTGATCTTCCCACCTTAACCTCCTGAGTAGCTGGGACTACAGGCATATTCCACCATACCCAACTAATTTTTGTATTTTTGTATTTTTTGTGTGTGTGTGTGGAGACAGGGTTTCACCATGTTGCCCAGACTGGTCTCAAACTCCTGGGCTCAAAAGTGCTGGGACTATAGGCTCAAGCCACCATGCCCAGCTGGCACACGTTATATTCTTTGTCTTTCATGGAAGCCAACATCCAGAAAACTTCAGGGACTTCCCTGAAAAGATCCCCAGCAGGATGATTCTAACAGTGAGTTGTCTCCTTTCTCCGATGTCTTAGTTTGGAGTTGCTTGAAAGCAGGAAAGAAATCCCAGGAAAGGAAAGAATAAACAGAGTATGACAGACCCAAGAAGAGACAATAAAGGTGGGTTTCTAAGCTGGTCACCTGTAACTGGGTAACTGGGTAACTTAATCCCTAGTAAGGCTCTCTGAGAAACTGCAGAAAGTGTCTCCAGGAGACTTTCCCATTAGTTAAGGTTACCCCCAACGAGCTCTCTCTTGCCACACTTCCAGGCTGTGCAGAGTGCAGGCTGAGGCGGCTTCAGAAGCCAAAGCCTTGAGACAGAAAAGGGGAGGTGTGAGAAGCTGGCACCCTGCTGTGTGTACCACAGTCTCCCACAGCTGGGCTGACACAGAGGGGTTAGGATATGGGGTGCACAAGCATCTGCTGTGCCCACCCAGAGAACTGGGGGCCAGAGTCTTTCTCCCCTTTCCCCAGGAGAGAAATCACAGGAAACTGGCCAGGAGTTAAGAGAGTATATTTTTAGGAGCATATCTGGGAACAGAACATGCTCTTTTCCTCCAAGGAAGAAGCAACCAAGAATGAGCAGGTTGCAGAATCCGGTTCCTTATAAATGACGCTAGGCCAATGCCATGCAAAAACAGACATTTCCTCAGTCCTGACTCTATGGCAAGCCCATGCTGAGATGATCAGGACGTCATTCCTGTCCCTGGCCTGGCTCTGGTCTGAGAAAATGCAGGCCATGCTGGCTGGGCAGCTCATTCTCAGTAGGGTATGACACTGTCCTGAGAAAATTCCTGGGGCCAGATCCTGCGCGCGAGGACTCTCCATTCATTATTTCATGCTTTACAACTCTTCTGGGAACAGACACCTTTCTGGAAATGGGGCTGAAGTTGTGGAGCTTGTGCATCACGTTAATACAATCATGATCACAGCACTGGGGAAAGCCAGTGACCACTTCATCTGATGGAATGGGGATTTGTAAAATGTGCTCATTCCTTTTCTCCCAGCCTTACACAATGATTGAGCACCTACTGTATACCACACACTATTCTAGGAAACAAGGAACCCTGGCCCGAGGAGCTCACAGTCACGGTGGGCTGAGGGCCAATTCTGGCCTCGCTCCAGTGATGAAGGAGCACCTCCAGGTGAGCCTCACACCACCATGGGAGACCAGGGAGGGCTTCATGGCGAAGGCAGTGCCAGACCTTTCTGTGGACAGATCTCTGCTCTTCTATCTCACTCACCACAGTTTGCAATTGTGCATCTGTGTGCATATCTGAAGGACACCTGTCTCCCCCACTATTTTGAGTAGTCCAAGAGGACTAAGGCCTTGTGCACCACTGTCCTGCCAGCACCTGACACACAATATGTGCTAATGCATATTTACTGAATGGATGAGGGGTCTGTCAACGCTGTCCCTGAGCAGTCTTCCCCTTCCAGCAGAGTCCCACATCCAAATACACAGCTCTCCCTTCTATACCAGAGCCAGGACGTTAACCATCAGAGGGTCTGGGCTTTAAGAAGAGAAGCTGGAAGGGGGAAGGCTGAGGAACTGAGGCAGCAATGGAGGAAGCAGAGAGGGTGAGCATGTGTTGGTTCTGAGAGTAGGGGTTCAGGACACCGACTGTGAAGCATTTTTGCTTATAACTTAGGCCTTTTCAGCATGAATGACTAAGCCCTGTCGGCAACTGGAAATCTGTGGACTACTGCATTGGAAACAGCAAAACATTGCCAGTCACTGTGCAGCACAGACCCATTGCAGCACCCTGATTTTTTTCCCCTAAACTAACAATTCATGTTGACAGCAAATCTGTACAGAGAACCTATTAAAAGAAATTGTAGTAAATCGAAGATGCTTTAACTGCCTGTCTGACGTTCTGCTGATTGCATGCCTGACACTTCCACTATAGCTTCCTTTTGTACAACCTTCCATTTGATTCGATTCAATGGATAATTATTCAGTCTTGACTGTGTGCAAGGCAATGTGATGGGAGCCTCATTCCAGTTGCATCTTCTAGGCCTAGGGCATAATTTAGCTTGTACACAAAAATAAACATGCACAATATAAGCAAAGAGTGGCAAAGTCCATAAGAAACTATAAAAACCATTTCAAAGAAGATAACATTTTACCCATGTGAGCAAGTGTGGGGTAGCTGGTACAGATTCATTCATTTAAATGTGCATTTGACAGCACTGCTGACCAACGTTCCCAGGTCAGGCCCTGTGCTATGTCCTGGGGTAAAAGGGATGAATAAGAACCAGCCCCAGAGTACAGCATAGTACTCTATGGGAGCCTGGGGGTATCACTTAAGTCATCTGAAAGTGGAAATCAGGAGGGCCTCACGAGGGAGGAGATGCTTCATTTGCTTCTTAAAGGGGATTAGGAGTTCACCACGTGAAGAGGGAGCAAGACATACAAAAGGGCTGGAGACATGAGAACAGGGAACATTTTTGGGAAGGCTTGCCAGAGGGTAATGGAACTGTGGAGTGTTGTTAGAGAGTTAAGTCAAGGCCATACAAGCCAGAACATACCAAGTATGAGCTTAACCCTGAAAGCAATGGGGAGCCACAAGATACAAGCAGAGTTTTGGAAGTCTGTAGGATGGCTGGGAACAGGTTCCATAACGGATCCATTCAAGCAGAAGTCTTCATAGGATGTATACTACCCTGATGACACAGTTTGAATTAGCCTGGGCTCTGGAGAAAGGTAGATCTTGGATTAATCCCAGCTCTGCCTATTACCTAACTTGTTCCCCCTTTAAAATGGGAATCATGACACTTACCTCACAGGTTTATAATGAAGCTTAGATGACAAAGCACATATGAAATGCCCAGCACAGTAGTGCATGCCTTTGTAAGCATCCTCTAACTCTTGGTTTACCCTTTCCCTACCTTTTCTCAGTACATGCCAACAACACATACAAACTAGGAGGGAAGGAAGGACTGCCCAGTGATGACCTAGTGGAATAAGAATGATTTGGCAAGCCAGCAGAGCTCAAAAACAAAGCTGGAGGAGAATTTAAGAAATTATCATCTATCTCCTTGTCTTGGGTTTCAAACAGATGCAAACAGACAGCAGGGTGAAAAAGGGACTGGAAAAGGCCCACACAATACTTCATGACATTAAAGGACATTTTGGAACAAGTGGCATGGTGAAAGTACCCAGGCAGATTGGAAAGGAATATTTTATGAGTGTTATGGAGTCTGGAAGCTGGACACCTGAGGAAAGATGAAGATAGTATGGTGATGGCCTGGGGGCTGTAATGGGTGGTGGTGCTGATAGTGGAAACTGTGTTGAGATTAAGTTTCAGAGGTGGCAAGAAGCAGAAAAAAAAATAGTGCTCAATTATCACAGCACCTGGACTGTGGTCTCTAAATAAATATGAATGCTATTACCCACCAGAAGCAATCAGAGCTCCTTGGAGAAATGGCTGATTTTAGATCTGAAAATATACAGAACAAAAAACGTATGAGAAGAGCCTGGAACCAGAAACCAGTAAGCAATAGATTTCTACTAGATAGAGTTGTATCAAAGAGGCTTCCACTGGCCAAAGACAGAAAAATTTGAGCATCAATAAGGATATCAGCAATGGACCAAAACACATAAAAAATATTTAAATCCATGAGTTAATAATGACACTAGAAAAACAATATATAACCCATTGCTAGCCACCTCTAGAGGATGCTAGGAAACCCACTCATTTTGAAAACTGGTAAGTAAAGGGAAATAATCTAACATTTATCCTATCTTTCTAAATCGAAAGGTATCTCTGGCTGGCCAAATACTTAATAAGGAAATGTTTATAAAGTATTTCAGCTAATAAATGATGACAGAATGCATGAATGACAATGACAGTATTACCACTTGGAAATCCCTAATGGATTAATTATCTAGGCAATGATCATCAATAGCTCCTAATATCACAAAAAGAGAGACAACCAGAAATAATGCTTCCCCACCCTCCCTGAAGTGACACACCACCATCAGTCCTATATCTACCCATCAGTTTTTGGGAAACGGAGGGGTCGGAGGAACATGTTAAATGACACCATCAAGGTACAAGTAGCAAAGTCTAGACTGTGGAAAACTCTACAGGTTTCTTTAACAAATATATTTTACGGCAGGATGTCCACCAGCTGCAATACATGGGCCTTATTTCAATCTTGATTCTAACCAGAAAAATAATGAATAATAAGTTGGGCATGTGACTCATGCCTGATGAAACAATCAAAATTATGAGACTGAATAGCTGAACATGTTAAGGAATTATTAATTTTTTTAAGTGTAATATAGTGTTTTTTAAAAAGGATCCTTCTTATTTTTAAGAGCTATAAATATATATGCTAAATATATATGCTAAAATGATATATCTGGTAACCACTTCAAAATAATCTTCCAGCAGGGGAAGAGGATCAGATGGGAAGTGTGAATGAAACCAAGATTGGCCATGGATTGATCGTTGTTGGCTGCTGGGTGCATTGGGAGTGTATTACACCATTCTACCTTTGTATTTGTTAGAAGTTTTCCATAGTCAGAAGTTCTTTTTTAATGATACTTTAGAACTGGATTGTGGGGGTAAAGCAGAAGCGACACATAGGCTTGTTTTGTAACATAAGGAGGCAGATCAAGGCAAGAAGCTTTTCAGACTCAGAATAATGTCCATCTGAAAAAAATATTCAACTAACATAGCAAGCACAGATTACTATATTTAATATATAATGGCTTTACTGCCAAAATCCATAATGAAGGTCTATCAAAGCCCCTAAGGAAAGTCAACAAATTACATTAAGTGGCAATTTGTGCAAAGAAAAAAATTATACTATTTAGTCAATATTGGAGAAAATATCCATCTCCACTGGTCTCCACTGAAATGTAGGTGAAACGGTGAAAGGGCTCTTTTCTATGAGTAGCAGCCCAGGGTCCTCTTACCACCTTCTTCCCTTCATATTGGCTCCACACACTTCCTGGATCTAAGGGCAAACACCGGCTCCGCTGAGGAGCCTCCAGGGGTTGCTTGTGACCTCTGGATTGCTCAAAGTCTCCTGCTTTCCCCCCAAGTTACTGTCTTCTCTGGCTGTGACCTTCAATACAAATGCCTTCCTGGAGGGGGCAAAGGAGTGGATTTGTGGTTTATACATTCATCCATTAGGAAGGGGCTGCTAATCTGTGATGACAGCACAACGGACCCCAGGGAGATGCTGTGTCTCCCCAGTACGTCTTCAGGGGAACCAAGAGGGCTCACACACCATGGCCATCCCTTGGGCTCCACTGTGGCTATAGGTTGCTTAGAGCCACCACGCTTTTTATTCCTTTATTAATTATGTGTGTTTTCAGAACCCGATCAATGAGCCCAAACCCATGTAACCTTTATTTAACCTGTCAAAATCTACAGGGAGGCATTTCAGCTCAGCCATCAACCCAAACATATGAATTTTCAAAACCATATTTAACCTATGGGTGGAATCTGAATGGAAAATCTTGCCAAGAACTTATGTGCACATCAATAAAACCCACCTCAGTTTCTGTTTTAATCTATTTATTCCAAACTATATGGGAGAATTGGAAAGGCCTATTAGCCTTTACTGATTAGGAGCTCTTACAGTAAGATACTTGTACTTTTCCTATATCCGTCACTAATCAGAAGGACAACACCCTCTCTACTCCAGCTATGGAGTGGAGCTGGCTGTCAGGTCTTAGGAAAAGCAAGTAACAGGCTCATAGCTCACAAAGGCCCAAAGCTTCTTTGTAATGTTTCAGAACTCACGATTATATTTACCATTATGTAGGATTACAGAACAGCAAGCAGTAATCTTAGGTAGAGCTATTCTTCCATAAGTCCTTTACTCCTTCATTTCTTTGTTCATCTTCACCCCCTTCCCTCCTATCTCTAAATATCAGACACCCCCACCTACCCCCTAGAGCTACCTCTAACAACAGTGCCACAATAAGGCAGGCCAGGATGAAATAAAAACCCTTCAAATGCAAGAGGAGGAGCACTCACCATCTCAGAAACTCAAACCCCAGAGACTAGCTGGGAGCCGGCCAGGGTGCCCCCAACAAAGAATCGCTCCCACCACAGCACATTCAACTTTGTCCAGGCTCTGACCTACCTTGAGGGCAAAGTGCCCCGCAGCCCATGGTCTAGGATTTCATGGCGATCATGGCATCTTCTGCTCAGAGCTGACCCCCTCCCTGTGGTTTCCTACACCCTTCTGCTTTCAGACCAACTGGAGGTCTGTGAAGCTATAGGATCTTCTCAAATGCTTCCCGAAGAGAATGCCTCCTGCTCAGCACAACTCTCAGCTCAGTGCGTCAGTTGCAAACAAGTGGCTGCCTATATAATTTAATACGATGCCACTGGAGACTCACAGACCTGCTGCAAAGCAAGCAGGATTCTGCCTCTGGCCTCTTGGCAACCTGAAATCTGAAGTGCCTGCTTGTTTCTGTTCATTCGGGGTATATACTTCAAGTTACCTGTAGAGCAGGGTAGGGGTGAAGGCTGGGCTGGGTACTCAAATGCTGGGGGCTATTGAGAAATGGGTCTCACCTGGGGGATCTGAAATTTCTCACAGACTCAAGGTCATGGGGATCTACAAAGGCAGAGGCAAGTTGTGGGTATAGCTGGGTGACCCCAAGGCCACACTGGACACAGAGTGGCTATGCTGTGCTCTTAAAGCTTTTTCTCAATTGTTGTGGGGAGAGCCTGTCCTATCAGATGAGATAACCTAAACCAGATCACGAAGATCTAACTACTAGTTTAGGTTGTCTCACCTGATAGGACAGGCTCTTCCCACAGGAGAGGAGGGAATTTATATACACTTTTCTAAGCACAAGTGTGTAATCTTAGGCATGCATTAAGGAAAAGAAGAAAACTTTCTCATTTTTTAATAACTGTCATTCTGGTCCTTTGGGTTTGCTGGTTGGTTGGCTTAATGCTAAGCCCTGCCTGGGAGGCAGGCCCTGGAACCGTACACCTGTTTCTGCTTGCAGATAAGGCAGGGAGATGAGCAGCACTGGCCCTGGGCTAACTGGATTGCTCAGGTGCTAGGACCAATTCATCTGCACCCTGTTGGAGTAGCCCTGCAGGGACTCAGGACTGGTTCCCAGGATGCTGGATCTTGGGGAACTCAGCAAGGATGCCAACCACTGTGGTCTGTCCCCCAGGACCCTGTGCCAAAGTCACCTGCCTCAGGGGTGGGGAGAGACTTAGCAAGGGGACAAAAGTGGTCTTGCTGAGATTCAGACCTAGGGAAAGTCACTTTGAAGGAGGCACTGTGGCTAGAATCTAGCAGGGGACTCTTCATTCCTGCTGTGTCTGACCCTCAAGACCAAGGTGTGAAGTGTTCTCAGAGGGCTGCAGAGGTGCTCAAGGATGCTCAAGAGCCCTGGAGCTACACGTGCATATTCCAAGGCAAGGTACTTTGTGCACCCAAGTGAAGGGCAGGGTTAGGTCTGGGTGAACTGACACATAGACCTTCCTTGTTTAGTCCTCTTTAGATTGATAGCTTCTGATGATAGATGAAGGGTTTGTTTTGTTGGACTGGGGCAGGAGGGTGGTGGTGGCAGGAGACTATCTGGGGTACTTCACCCTTTTGGAAAAGGACAAAACTCGAAGTCTCCACAGATCCCCTAAAAGCCTCAGAAGGAGGAATCCTGGGATGTAATTACTGTGCTCCCCATGATCATTTGAAAAAGGGGCTCTTTCCATAACCGTCAGCTTTATGGTGATTGTCTAAGAAGTACAATATTCTTCAAGGACCCAAAGGCTAAAAGGCACAGAGTATGCAAATTTAGCTAACATTCTTGGATTAATAACTATTATGTAACTGTTAAGTTGAGCCTCTTGCACACATTATCTCATTTAATCTATAGGAGGCAGACTTTGTAAAAATTAATTTATGTCTACCTACTGACTAATGCATTAGAGTATGTAAAAGAGGAGTCTAGAAATAGCACTGTAGGACTGAACTAAAAGGTTTTGATTCATGGCAAAGGAAATTTAATTAAAGCATGTAATGTCAATTACTGTCATTCATAATCATATTATGCCTCCCCAGAAATAATACAGATATAAAAGTCTAGAGTTACCTGCATGTTTGATACAAATAGGATAAAATTATCTAGGTTCTGAAAGTATCCAGATATCAGACAGAAAAAAAAAAAGCATCTCTACCTAGCCTCATGTGTCATCAAATTTCATTAGGTAGGGACGTGAGCATCCAGCAGCAGGAAAACCCTTCCCTCCTCCGAGGGCAAGTCATACGGGTTTTGAAGGTGCCTGAAAATCTAGGGTTTAACATAGTCATGAGCTTTTAGCTGCTAGAGATGAGATGCTCTCCTCGTTTTGACAAGCTCCTAGGAGAAACCAGAGCTCTCTCAATAAACTTCCACCAGTTTGGGGACCCTGTATAGTGACAAGGACCAGATCCTCTCATGGGCAGTTTTGAGGTCCAGTGGAAAGAAGGAGCCACAGGAAAGCAACTGGGCAAGAAAAACGCAGCACATTGACCAGGCCACAGCTAGGCCTCAACTGGTCCATCCAGGGTGTGATGGTTAATATTGAGTGTCAACTTGATTGGACTGAAGGACACCTAGATAGCTGGTAAAGTATTGTTTCTCGGTGTGTCTCTGAGGGTGTTGCCAGAGGAGATTAACATTTTGAGACAGTGGACTAGGAGAGGCAGACCTGCCCTCAGTCTAGGTGGGCACCATCTAAATCAGCTGCCAGCACAGCTAGGATAAAGCAGGCAGGAGAAGATGGAAGAGCAGACTTGCTGAGTCTTCGGCCTTCATCTTTCTCCCGTGCTGGATGCTTCCTGCCCTCGAACATCAGACTCCAAGTTCTTCAGCTTTTGGACTCCTGGACTTCCACTAGTGGTTTGCCATGGGCTCTCGGGCCTTTGGCCACAGACTGAATGCTGTGGGTCTCAGACTGACCCACCACTGGCTTCCTTGCTCTTCAACTTGCAGACGGCCTATCGTGGGACTTTACCTTGTGATCATGTGAGCCAATTCTCCTTAATAAACTCCCTTTCATGTATGCTTATATCCTATTAGTTCCGTCCCTCTAGAGAACCCTGACTAATACACATGGGCATCCAACACCCTGAGGCTTCATTCTCTTTTCCCTTAATCACTTAGCATATGTAGTATTGGCAGACCCAGAGCTGAATAGTGGGGTTACCACAAGATCCACCAGATCAGCAAGGTCCTTGCATTCTTTGGATTACAGTGCAGTGGGGAAAACAGATATTAATCTAAGAAATATACAAATTCATAAATACAAGCAAAGTTCTACTGAGGCCTAGTTTCTGCATATCTGAAATAGATTTAGAGAATATCTATTCCATGGGGTCATGGCAAAGATGAAATGAGTGAATACGTACAAAGCTCTTGACTTAATAAAAATTCTACTGGTACTACTACTATTATTATTATTACTAATGAGTAGCTTCAGCTGTTACCAGATGTGTGACCTTGGGCAAGTTACTTAACTCTCTCATGTCTCAGTTGTCTCATGTTATGATTTTTCCATAATGATCAGTTTTAGTAAAATGGGATAACAAGAATTCTTCATGAAAAAGATTAAATGAGTAAATATGCAGGAAGGGTTTGGAACAATACCTGGCATATGGTAAGAATCTGATCAATGTTAGCTGCTAGTGGTGATTATTATTTTGCAAGAATCTGGGGAGTAGAATCCTAAGACAATACATCAGCTCATAATATGCTTACAATCTAGCTCAGAGTTTCTCAACAGAGGCATTATTGATCTTTGGACAGGATAATCCCTTGTTGTGGGGGGCTGTTCTGCACACTGTAGAATGTCTAATAGCATCCCTGGCCCCTACCCACTAAATGCCAGTAGCATTCCCCTACTCCCACAGTTGTGACAACCAAAAATATCTCAAGACATTGCTTAGTGTTCCCCAGAGGAGAGGCTGGTGGGAGCAAAGTCATCCCCACGGAGAACTACTGATCTAGCTGGGAAGTACCACATACAGAGAGGAAGAAAGAAGAATGCGGAGCTAGAACCTGTGGCAAAAGAGCAGCAGTAAGTCCATGAAGGGAGCTCATTGACAGAAACAGGGATGCTTCCTTAGAAGACAGGGCCTTAAATGGTGCTTCGTGACCATTTTAAATGTATGTCCCGCCAGGTGCTGTGGCTCACACACATGTAACCCCAGTACTTAGGGAGGGTGAGGCAGGCGGATCACTTGAGGCCAGGAGTTTGAAACCAGCCTGGCCAACATGGCAAAACCCCATCTCTACAAAAATACAAAAATTAGCCAGGCATGGTAGTGCACACCTGTAATCCCAGCTACCCCAGAGGGAGGGTGAGGTGGGATAATCGCTTGAGTTGGAGAGGCAGAGGTTGCAGTGAGCTGAGATTGCACCACTGCCCTCCAGCCTGGGCGATGGGGAGACTCTGTCTCCAAAAAAAATAAAATAAAATAAAATAAAATAAAATAAAATAAAATAAATAAGCAAATGCCCCTTTTGGTAAACATAAAAATATTTTTATTGAGATTGAAATTTCAAAACAAATTAAACATCATGCCTAAACCCAAATTAAAGCAACTATTGTATAGTGAATATTATTTTCCATTACAAACAGTTCCTTCCTCTCACTAAAATTCTGATAAAGCTACTTAGCTAAATGTCAACTCACAGTGATTTAAACAAGCTGGAAAGAGATAAAAGAGAGAAGGGAGAGGGGAGAGAGAACCTAGGTCATCCCTGAAGAACTTGAAGAACTTTGGAACAATGTCTGCTGACATCCCTGGAAATGAGTCTAAATTTTACCCAAGTGGTAGTGAGTCTGCTTTCAAGATAGACAATCATCCCTGGCTTCCAGTTGTTGTATCCTATTCCATCCCCTCCCCATGACATGGACCAGCTGACCCTCAGCTGTAACTCAGTTCTGCCTCATTTTCTAAGATCCATCTTACCTGAGGCTGACTTGGGCTCAACAGCATCACTGTCTGATCCCAGGGCACTGCTTCATTCCAGTAAACGACAGTTCTAATCCATTACCCAGGTTCTTATCACTGAAGTTCTGCCTTGGTCTCTGTTGATGAATCCCTGTCCAAGAATCTGCTGGGCACCCCATCCTAGAGAACTGCCAAGCACCCTTACCCAATGTCTGGAGCTACAACTACAGGGTGTCCTAAGCCTGCCTTTCTGGATATCTGAGCATCATCCCATCTAACTGCTGCTGCACTCATCTGCCCATGCAGACATCCTACTACTTTGTCTTGGATCCTTCTGTGTTGCCGTTGAATCTCAGAAGGATCAGCCACTGCTGCACCCATGCTGGCTAGGCTGCATCTTCACCATTAGCGTGCAGGCCAGCAATCCCAGTGCAATCCTAGCCTGGTGGAAGGGTCAGGTCTCTATGACCCCCTGCCTTCCTCATTCCATCTCAGGTAACTGGCCACGCTGCAACATGACCAACAGCAAATCCCAGTCTCTGAGTTTTGGTTATCTCTACTGTAAGGTAGTTTAATCAGACTGCAGCCCTGCACGTGATTCAATTGTAATTTATACACATTATAAACTGAGCACCTCCTATATGCAAGATACCCTGACAGGTGAGGGAAAGAGAAGAGAACTAATCATGAAGGTTTATTTTGTACCAGACATTGATTTCTTGCTTTACACAATTATTTTAACTCATAACAAACCCAAGAGGTAGATATATCATCATTAACATTTTCTGTATGGGAAGATTAAGTTCAAAGAGCCAGCAAGGCATCAGTCAGGGCCCTCAACGGGAGTCCCACCGACTTCAAACCTCATGTTCATTCTCCGACACTGGGAGTGGTCTTTTTGATGGGTGCCTGGAACGCTATGAGGTTTTTATCTTTTTATTTCTTCCTTTTATAATTGTGATAATATATTGGGCATCTACCTTCAGAGTTAGTGACTGTACTCAGAGTACTCATACAAACTGCTCTCAGCATCCTCTCCCAGTTTTTTCTACTATTAAAATTCAGGTCACACAGAAGATGAAATGTGGAGTTCTCCAAACTCTCTCAAGGGAGCTGAATACAAATAATTATTATAACTTTATGGGAGCTGCTGTCCCAGTGAGCAAGGCATGAGTGAGAGTTTAATTTCCCAGAAGGAAGTCAATGTACCCATACTGACTGGGACCATATCTGCAGGGCTGGGGCTCGGCAAGGCACTCTGGTCCCTCTCTCTCTGCTGAAGACATGAGGTATGCCAGGGATTGCCCTGGGTGAGCTACACACCAGCCCTGATGGGCTGCTGTTTATGAAAGGGACATGGGGCAAGGTATTCGAAAACTTCACATTTGCATAATGAATTATCTCCTCTCCTGACCCCACTCTCACTTTTAAGATTAGCACTTTTAAGGCTTTAAAAATACGGCCAAAAAAAAAAAAAAAAATACACTAGAGATTATACTGGCTTTTCCTTACAGTGAGGCATGGCAAGGTTGTGTCATTAGATTGATCTTTACATGGATTGACCTGAGCAATTTTATGGTCAAGTACAAACCGCTACATTACAGGGTTTGAGTAACACACAGATGGAACCTCATCACCTGTTATAGCCAGGTGCCTGGGCATTCTCATCAGTCACATTTAGGACACAGAGAGGAGACAGAGAGCCAAGCATATAACACAGGTCTGGAAGAAGTTACTCATCCTGCATGGGATTTTTTCTAAAGACACAACCAACATTTACCCTGAGACTTAATCTATAGACTTATAGGAGTCATAGCCATGTTCTTAATTTTCTCTATTTTTATGGAAAACTTGGCTACACTGAGAATGTATGAAACCAGCAATCATGAAACAATAGGCCAGAAACCACAGAATACACTTTTACCACAGGAAAGCAATGAACTGCAAAATTTAGACTCATCTGATCCTTATAATTGGACAAAGCTAGCTTTCACATGATCACAACCATCTCTGCTATATTACTGTATTTTTGTCACTTAATATTTAAAGTGTATCTCTCCACATACTTACAAAGTGAACCTATTTGATATTTTAATGATAATATAATATTCATTTATCCTAGCCTATTTTAATATATTTAAGTCATCACACAATTTGGCCATTGGGTTGTTGCAGTGTAGGTAAAACTATATAATTTTTTATTACCTTAGGATATATTTCTAAAAGTAGAATTGTTGGGTCAGAGTGGAGGATTGATTTGGTGATTTTTTTTGCATATCATCATGCTGTTCTCTAGGAGGGAAAAAAAATTATACCTTCTTGAGTGTATAGGTGTATCTCTGCCCATGTTAGATTTTGTAGGCTTTTTTTAATCTTTGATAATGTAGTAGGTGGCAGTGGTAACTCACAGTTGTTTTAACTTGAACTTATTAACTTACCTCCCTAGGATTTGTGTACAGTTGTGTGAATTGTCTACTCATGTCCTTTGACCATCTGTCCAATGAAGTCTTGATTGGGACCTCTCAGATTTTTCTAAAACTCCCTCAAAGTGTTTGGATATTAAGTTTTTAGATGTCATGTTTATTGCAACTATTCCCCAATCTGTTGCTTCTCTTTTTACCTTTTTGTTGATTTTCTTTGTACAAAAAAGGTGGGTGGGTGTGTGTGTTTTTAAAGTAATTGAACCCGTCAAACCTGTCACTGATAATTTCTTCAGTTGCTTCAATAGTCAGAAAATTGTCTTTCCTCAACAATTGGGATAAGAATACTATTTAAAAAATTAGCTCTTTAAACCATCTGGCATTTGTTGTGGTATAGGGATAAACTGACCATATTTTCTGAATCAAAAATTGGAACATGTGATCTGACAAATGCCAGTGTTCTTATGGGTAAAATGGGACAGAATATTTGAAATTGAGACTTTCCTGGAAAATTAAGGACATATGGCCCACATATGTATGGAGCAAGCTGTTATTTTAAACGTCCCGCTTTTTTCAGCCCCTGTCAACTCTAAGCAACAGAGCTTTTTAGCCTAAGGTTCAGTGTCACCCAAGTCCTGAGCCCAATCTTACGAGGGCAGGATGAATGGCAATAGGGCCAGTCCTACCAGAAGGAAGGATCCAGAATTAGTTATATTGCAAAAAGCCTGGTATTTGCCCCTCTAGATCCATCTCTAGATCCATGCCTTCCCACCTTGTTCCCTGCTCCATGTTTCAGTAGGCACACTTGCTGTCTGTCCTCAGCTTCCATTAGATCAATGGGAAGTACCCCAAGAAATCTGGGAGAGAGGGGAGAGACAGTCAGGGTATTTATGTCCTGATTCCCCTGCTGTGAGGCCACCATGATCAAAGGTCATAAGCCTTGTCTGTTGGATGGCCCTCCCCACACCACTTTCTCTATCTCTGGAATTAGTAACTATTCACATCCCTCCCATTTCAGGCTTAGGAGTGATAACAGCTCCCCACAGTTCCCAGCCCCAGGACAGAGTACACTTAGCCCATTCCTATGTGAACAAACCCTTTATTAAACTGTACTTACGTTAATCAATTGGAGTGTGCTATGGTGTGCAGTGGGGACCCTGCCTCATACACCCAGTATCCAGGCTGCCTCAGTGAACAAGTACATATACAATCAGAGTTAGTTTTCCCCAGACTCCATCACAGTTGGCTCTGTGCACACAAGGGTTAAAAGTGTAGTTCCTCCTAGAAGTACAGCCCTCCCCTAGACCACTGTCTACTTGGCTACTTTGCCAGCCCCTTCTTCACAGGACAAGCCCTCTCAACTCCACCTACTGACTGCAGAATTGCTAGACTCCAGATAGACCACCAAGCACAGCGATCCAGCTGCTCATGCTGACCTGAAATCCTGAATTCCAAAATTGGTTCTACCCTGTCCTAGCTGCTTTCTTTTCCCCTAGGCCAGGGCTGAGGTCTCAGCATGCCTCTGGGTTCATCTGTGTAGCAGTAACCAGTGGCTTCTTCCTTCAGGGGCAACAATAGCAGAGATTATATAATGCATTTAAGATAAACTGTCTGGGAGGCTGAGGTGGGAGGATCACTTGAGGCCAGGAGTTTGAGACCAGACTGAGCAACAACAACAAAAAATTTTTTAAATAGCTGGGTGTGGTGGTGCATGCCTGTAGTTCCAGTTATTCAGGAGGCTGAAGTGAGCAGATCACTGGAACCCAGGGGTTCCAGGCTGCAGTGAGTTTTGATCTTGCCACTGCACTCCAGCCTGGGCAACAGAGTGAGACCCTATGTCTCTATTAAAAAGAAGGAAAAAAAAGGACAGGAAAGAAAGATATACTGGGCTGAGTATTATACATAAGGATTGGTTCAGTCATTACCATGAATTAGTGAGTATTAATTGTCTGAGCTGCCTGTTCTGGCCCTCATCTTTATGGGCTATCCATTTCTTCTGGGCCCTTGAATTTCGCTTTTGGTGCTCTTTGGAAGACTTTGCAATGCTTCCACTGACACACCTCTTACCAACAGCACTGCCTGATGCCCTCCTGTGTGTTCCCATTAACAACCTGGATTCCACTTCTGCCAAATCCTTACCAACTGGGGCCAACATCAACACGCCCCTCTCTGTGAGGAAACCATGAGCAAAGGGATGCTGTGGGGGTGGGTAGGAAGCTGCAAACCTGCCTCCCTGAAGCTGCCACATGGTGTCTGAAGTGAGGACCTCAAGATTCAGCTCAAAAAGCATTCATGGAGCCAGGTTCAGTACTACAAAGGCATGTTGAAAATGACAATGAGATAGTAAGGCAGTAAAATGGGAGCACAGACAACAAGCAAGTGGTGAGAGGACTGGTAAGGCTTTGGAGAAGAAGCAGGGCTCAACCTAGAAGTTGAAGGTAGAGAAGAAGCAGCAAACCCAGAAGCAAAGTCTTCAAAGCAGGAATCAGCAATGGTGGCCATATTGCCTAAGGGTACGGGCAAAGGAAAACAAAAATTATGCTACACCTGCTTCCATCCAAGCACCTCGTGTTCCCATCTGATATCCACTAGGCTGCATTTCTGAATCCCCAGAGCCTAGAACATGGTTGAGCAAGTATCAGTAAAATAAAAGCATGAATGAATATACTTTAAAAGCATGAATGAATATACTTAACTCTGTTATTGCCAAAAGCCAAGAGTTGCGTAGTTCCCTTGAATCCTACATCTGCAGGGGAAACAGGTCAACCACGAGAAGAATTGGTGTGTGACAGATGCTTTTAAGAAGTCAAGTTGGCCGGGTGCAGTGGCTCACGCCTGTAATCCTAGCACTTTGGGAGGCCAAGGTGAGCAGATCATGAGGTCAGGAGATGGAGACCATCCTGGCCAACATGGTGAAACCCCGTCTCTACTAAAATACAAAAAATTAGCTGGGCGTGGTGGCACACACCTGTAGTCCCAGCTACTCAAGAGGCTGAGGCAGGGGAATTGCTTGAACCCGGGATGCGAAGGTTGCAGTGAGCTGAGATTATACCACTGCACTCCAACCTGGCGACAGGGTGAGACTCTGTCTCAAAAAAAAAAAAAAAGAAGCCAAGTCAGCAAATGTTACAAAACACCTTGATATAGCATCCCAAGTTGCCCCATGGCTTTTGGAAACTGCCCTTATGTCATTTATTTTATCTGTAGCAGCCTCTGCCTTCTACCCTTCTGAAGCTTCATGGAGAGGCTCTTTTCCTCTCGGTCCTCATGGTGCCTGGATTCTCAGTGAGCCTGGTGAATAGATCATAGGGGCTCTGCTCTTAGGCTGCACTCCTAAGAGCTTAGTCAATGTACCTGTGGACAGCCAAGCAGTGAGGCCTTTTTGTCTTGCACCTGAGTCTTCTGCCTTATATCTCTCCCACCTCTTCCCCTCTTTAAACCAGCCTCAAGCTCCTAGTGTCACAGTTATTGACCTTGAAAATGCAGTGTCTTTTGCTGCATTCCCAACACCTGTCTTGGGCTCCACATACCTTTTCTTCAGGCACTGGCCATCCACCATCCTAGGTTAGAGTCTCACTTTCTTCCTATTAATAATATCAATAATATACCTTACATTTGCTTAATGGTTTCCAAAGCTTACATATGCATCTTATTTAACTCTATAGCAATCCTGCTAAATAGGTATTGTGATCTCCATTTGACACTGAGGCTCAAAAGAGGTAAGAAGTTTGTTCAGCTGGACAGCAGCAGCATCGGGCACTGCCCAAAGGTCCTCCCTGTCCAGGACTCCTTGCTCTCAATCATAGTTGCTGCCTCCCTACTTCTGACTCGCTCTGGAGTATGATTAAGTAGAGCTGATGGCCTCCTGCCTCCATGCTGCTGAACTGGTCCATGTATCAAGTAAGGTTTGGACTGGTAGGCTACAGGGGGCAAGGCCCCTTCCAACTCTGAGTCTCTCTGACTCTCTAACCCCACAATCCTTCAATCTGTCGGCAATTTTCCACAAAGCAACCTTCTCCCTTCAACTCCCCCCAACTTAATGCCTGCTATTTTTTGACACTCAACTATTACTATACATTTTGTGGAGCTAGGCAGTGAACTGGATAGCAATTCCCTATCTCCAATTTCCTACAGCGTTGTGGAAAATTGTGTTACATTGGGCAAATGAAAGAACTAACAGCAGCAGGGGGAAAAGTCATTAAAATGTAGTCGTTTTTGTTTAATCCTGCCTCCCTCAGCAGATTTGGTTGGTGACCTCTCTCTGAGTCATGAAAAGGCTTTAAAACTTGCTCTGATTTATATCTGTAGGAAATAGAGTTTACATCTTGCATTTTAATTTTTTTTTTTTTTTCATTCTCAAACCATACTTTTTTTCCCGTCTATGTGGAATTTCTTGATGATACCTCAGGACAAAAATATACATACATAATAGCTTTTCGGCTTTATGGTGTGGATTAACCAAAACCACTCATTTCAACAACAGCCTGGAGGTTTTAAGCCAATTACCCCCGAATGTATTCTGTGAGATTTAGCTGGGCGGTCTTCTCTTGGTCAATTAAGTCATGGGAAAAGGCTCAGGATCACCAATGATCTAACTTGGAGAGTGATCCGCAAGGAAAAGCAATTTAAAAAGAAGTTTTCTACCAGAGTATAGAGGCAAAAATTTTCATTATTTTTGGCATCTGAAGCATGGCAGATGGTCTAATCTTTTGCATCTCTATAGTCTGAACTCAATTCCAGAGGAAAAATAAAGAATCACAATTTAGTAGAGGTCAGGAACATAAAGTTTGTAACTTCAGCCCCATCTCCACCCCCAAGGCTGGGGCCTCTGTGGATTATGGGCTGTTACTCTTTAGTTGTAAGAAACAGAATCCCCCTCCCCTAAGCTAATTAATTAAAGGAGATTGTTTAAAAATACAGTGGTAGGCAAAATCCCTTGCCTTAAGATTTCTGGCTCCAATCCTGGGACTGTGAATGTGATGAGATATCATGCCCTACGTTAGGTTACCTGATAGAGGGATTATGTAGATGGGTACTAGTTTTGATTTGAGTTACCCTAAAGGAGATGATCTGTGTAAACCTAACCTAATCATTCTTACCCTTTAAAAGCAGGTAGCAGAAGAGGAAGTTGGAAAGACTTAGTATGAGAGGGATTCGTTGTGTGGGTGATTCTCTGTTGCTGACATGGAGGGGCCCTGTGGCAAGGAGCTCAGAGTGGCCTCTTGGAGGTAAGAACAGTCCCTGGTCAAGGCCAGTAAGGGAATAGGGACTCCAGTCCTATAATGCAAGGAAACAAATTTTGCTGAGAACCTGAATGAGCTTAGAAGCAGATTCTTTTCCAGGGCCACCAGATAAAAACCCTGCCCAGCCAACACCTTTACGTCAGCTTTGTGAGATTCTAAACAGAGAACCCAGTTGAAGCCACTGCACTCTGACCTATAGAACTGGGATACAATACATGGATTGTTTTAAGCTGCTAAGTTTGTGATAATTTGTTAAGCAGCATCAGAAAACTAACACAGATTCCCAGCTCATGGGCACAGGAACCCAAATGTGGCCAGGCCCCAGTGGGAAGGAGAGAAGTCCCAAGGAAGCAAAACCTCTCCACCTGTCAGGGGCCACTAGACCCTCCCCCTCAGCTTCTCTTTTGATCTTGACCAGCTTCCTACGCTTACCTGTGATGACACATGACTGCTGGCCCCAACCCTAACTGAACTCACTGGGCCAGCACTAATCACTGACCAAAAAAGCCACTGTGTCCTTAGTCGAAATTCTGAGAATTCTGAATGAATGGCCAGTTGGTTGTTGGCCGTTTATTCATCCAACAAATGTTAACTGAGCATATACAATGTGTTAAGAATTGTTCCAGGTGCTGGGGATACAGCAATAAACAAGATGCCATCCTGCTCACAGGGAGTTTACATTCTAGTGAAGGAGAGAAACAACGGAAAGGCAAACAAGGAAACATGCACGCTACACCAGCAGTGTGACAGGTTGTAAGAGAAAACAGAACAGGGCGATGGGAATAAAGAGAACCAGGAAGTGCTATTTTTAAACAGGTGGTCATAGGCCTCTTTAAGAAGAGTTGTGCATAAGGAGGATTTGAACAGAGGCTGGAGTGAAGGAGCCAGTTATGCAAATACATAGAGAACATTCAGGAAGAAGAAACAGGAAGTGCAGAGGCTTTGAAATGTTAATGTACTTGGCTCATGTAGGGAACAAGAAGGAGGCCAGGGCAGCTGGGGCAGAGAAAGCAGGGGGAGGAGGATAGCAAGTAGGGTGGGAGGAGCAGCATGGGCCAACACAGGTAGGGCCAATATGGGAAAACCATCAAGGAGTTTACTGTGAGGTACTGACATGGATTGCTGGTCTTCGATCAGAGATCCAAACAAGATCTCAAACATGGCATCCCAGGCCTGCCCCTTCAGCTGGGCCTCTGGGTGCCATCATTCCCAAAGAATGGGGGTGATGAGTGAGTCAGGCTAGACATCTACTTCATGCTCCCATTATCACAAAGAACAACTTTGGTTAATTCAATAATGTCTCAACCATCTTTGATTCAAGCTGGAGGACTGAATCAAAAGGGCAGAGTCCACAGGAGGTAATGGAAGGTCAGTGGTAAACTAAGGGACAGTGTCTATACCAAAGGCTCCTTTCTACAGAGATAGCTGGGCCCTCTTTCCATCTCTCCTGCCATGTAGTTTGGGGGAAGAATCAGCAGAACCACTAGCCAAGGGGTTGTCCCCTTCCCCATTCACCCTCATATTCCTAAAGAGATGTATCCAATCAAAAGAACACAGTCAGCTCAGAAACCATGAGAGGGACTTCAAAAGAATTACTGTTCCTAAAGTGCCCCTGGGATCAGAACTAGTGGTCTCCTCTGCCACTTTCCCAAACCAGTCTACTGTCCATGCCAAACACAGTCTTATTCCCGTATCATTAGGCCCTTCTGAAGACATGAGCCGTCCTGGGCACTACAGTACCCACCTAACACCATTCTGCCTCAGTCTTTCTCTGAACTGGCTGGGGCCAATTTTTAATCCCAAAGGGCCTCTTTCTTCCAATCCTGGTTTCCAAATTTTCCTGGAATTGATCCAACAAACGTTTATTGAGCACCAACCTTTTGGCATTGTACAAGGCAGGAGGGGTTTAAGCCCTGAGTTCAAAACCTAATGCTGCCACTGACTATCTTAATTTGGGCAAATAACTCCCTGAGTCTCAACTATGAATAGGAACAATAATACCTACTTTAAGGAGGTGTTTAGGGGTTAGGAACAATAAAAGTCAAGTCTGTAGCATGAAGTTGGAGACAAAGTAGCCCTTAGTGGATATTTATTGAATAAACGAAAAAATTAATGAATGCTATGTTTGAATGTCCCCTTCAAAACTCATGTTGAAATTTAAATGCCATTGTAACAGTATTAAGAGGTGGGGCCTTTAAGAGGTGAGTAGGCCACGAGGGCTCAGCCCTCATGATGAAATGAATGCCATTACTGCCGGAATGGATTAGTTATCCTGGGAGTGGGCTCCTGATAAAAAAGATGAGTTTGGCCTGATTTCCTGTCTCTGGTGTGCTTGCTTGCTCTCTCATCACAGGATCAAGTAACAAGAAGCCCCTCACCAGATGAAGCCCTTCAATCTTGTACTTCCTAGCCTCCACAACCATGAGCCAAAAACCAGTCTATGTATGGTATTCTTCTACAGAAGCAGAAAACGGACTAAGACAATGAATGACAAGGTTGGAAGTACATTTGATGACCGGATATTGATGAAACTCCATGATGAATGCTTCAGCAGAGGTACAAAGTCACAGGGTGAATGGGAAGCACTGAACAAGTTTCCACCTTTCCTTTATACTCTCTCTCCGCCTCCCCTGCACATTCCCCACATGGGCTGCTCAATCTGATTCTATCTTCAGCTTCAGTCTCTTCCCAACACCATCTGACTCCTTCCCAAAGGAGACTTGGACACTAAGCACAGCCTTGATGCTCTTTCATTCCCACCCCCCACCCCAACATAGCATCATCCCTATATCCACTCTCTAAGTATGCTCTCTCAATTCAATTCACGTGAACAAACCTTCACTGAGCACCTAAGATGTGCAAGACAAAGTGGATATAGAGATGAAGAGGCCATGGTCTTTACTCACAGAGCTCATATTCTAGTGAGAAGAACCACCAAGATGGCCAGTTCATACACTGTGATGATGCTGGCAATAGAAATATGTCCAGGGCACAAAGGCTAATTAATCTCTGGTAGGAAGCTTAGGAGGTTGTGGGGGATGTAGGGAAGAGAAGGCTTCCTGGAAGGAGGGACCCAGGAGTTGGGTTTTACAGAATGAATAGGAACATGCCTGGCAAAGGCAGGGAAAGGATATCCTTCTTGTACCTCACCTCTTCTTTCTGCAATCCTTTCTTACACTTCTAGGAGAGGGTTCCTTAAGCTCTCTGAAGTACAGGACCAGTTTCTTCTCTTTTTCTTATTTCCAAATCATTGCAGACTGACACTTTGCAAAAATAAAATAAACTACTATAAAATATTGGATTATAACACAAAATACTAGCATGCTGATCACATGCTCAGATGTTGCAACAATGTCAAATTGCTATAAAAGTTTCTCCCTTGGTGGTGATGGTACCACACTGAACTGGGCACTTACAGATGGTGAAAATAGCAAAATTTATTTCATGTATACTTCAACACACAAAAAAAGCTTCCCTTTCATTTTCATAGTATTCTCATATTTCAGGTTTCATTGAAACTTTGGAGTTGTTTTTAAGCCATTTTTGCTCTCATCACCAATATCAAATTTATCAACACTTTTAATCATTTTTTGTTTTTAAACAATTTGCATTTCCATCCTTTCCTTCCCAATCTAACACCACACTTCTTCAGATCACGGTCCGGTTCCAGCAACAACCTACTGAATACCCTCCCTGACCCCATCCTCCCAAGCAAAAATGCCTTATATATAAAAGGAAGCTAAACTGATCTTCCCAAAACACTGTTTCTTGGTGTTTTCCCTCAATAATATTTAACAGCTCCCTGTGGCCTCTGGCATCAATTTTAGTTCCCCTAACTTTCATAGAAGCCTTTGTCACTCATTACTCACTTTATACAGGCAGCCAAAGGTCCTCCCAGGCCACTTGTCCCTCTGCTCTGGCCCACACAGATCTCTCTCCATCTCCAGGACTCTACTTCCCAAGGCCACTGAGACCTTGATGGAGACTGTTACTGAATGGGCTCTAATTGTGTTGTGTGTAGTTTCCGTAGTCTGAGACCAGCAATCAGTTCTGCTAATTCTCTCCCTACAACTCTGATACTAGTGTATGAGACACGTTAATAAAAAAATTTGGGTGAGTTGTCAGGTTTCTAATTAGTCTAAGAGAATTTCACAATATCGGCGCAATCATCCTACCAAATTAAGTCTAGCAAATAATATGTTCCTAATATGCACATTATCCCTAATCCTCAGAAGAGGAAGATATTGCTATCTATTTTACAAACAAAAACAGAAGCTGGGCGCGGTGGCTCATGCCTGTAATCCCAGCACTTGATGAGGCCGAGGCGGGTGGATCACAAGGTGAGGAGATCGAGAGCATCCTGGCTAACACAGTGAAACCTCATCTCTACTAAAAATACAAAAAATTAGCCAGGTGTGGTGGCGGGGGCCTGTAGTCCCAGCTACTCAGGAGGCTGAGGCAGGTGAATCACTTGAACCCAGAGGCGGAGGTTGCACCGAGCCGAGATCGCGCCACTGCACTCCAGCCTGGGTGACAAAGCGAGACTCCATCATAAAAAACAAAACAAAACAAAACAAAACAAAACACAACAACCAAAAAAAGAGATATAGCCAGAAGAAGTCACTTGCCCCAAAATCAAACAACTGTTGAGAGGAGAGAGGGATTCTAAATTTAATGTGTAACTCCAAACTGTTTCCATTGCACAGCCCAGCTTTTGAAATGGAAGCTCTTCTCCAGAGTTTAGGAACCACCCATTCATCATTCCTTATGACCTATGAGAGTCTGCACACCCAACAAGCAGCTCAAACGCTCCTGTAATTCCATGGGTTTGGCCATTTGGAGCATCAAACACGAGCACTTGCTATCATGACCAAAACAAGAACTCTTCAGTCCTGGGACTTAGAAATAGACCGGAAGCTCTGTCACCCATCTGCATGTTTCACCTCTCATCTGTGTTGAATGACAGGGATGTTTTCAGAAGCGGCTTTGGAATGGTCAACCCTCTGTACTTTTCCCCATGTTCTGGAATCAGGATCTTGGCTGGAGTGAGAGGAGAAGGGGAAGAGGATGGGAACTAAGGGAGGAATAATTTTTAAGAAGAAAAGGGAGAGTCAGTGGGGAAAATGGAACAAGTGATCAGAGACGGGGGAGCCTTGGGCAACACCTGTCACAGCTGAGGAAGAGGAGACCTTCAAGAAGCAGGCAGATGAAGAGAGATCAAGTAAGACTAGGAAAGAAAGTCTGGAAATTGGGAAGTCCCAGGTAAACTTTGCCAGAACAGTTTCAATGGGTGTGCAAGTCAGACTGCAGTTTGGTGTATGAGTGGAAGCAAAAAAGCAGCAACTTATCTATATGTGAGTTTTCAAGACATTTGGTGAATACAGGCAGGAAAGAAGCTGATTGAGAAGGGACTGGTGTGTGAGGTGGTGGACTGAGGACTGGGGTAATGTAAGAAGCTGGGGGTTTGTAACCAAATCACTTAGGCAGACTAAGTGATTATCTTCAGACCTGGAGCAGGCTCAGTAAAAATGCCTCCCGGGTTGATTCAAGTTGGGGACTGCTCAGTTTGAGCAGTAAGAACAAAAGAGGTTGGGGATTGGAGGTGGGGGGCACTAAGGATGCTGTGAGTGTGGCTAGAATAATCAACAGACAACCAGGCTGCGTTGGGAGAGTCTGGACGGATAGAGGCCCAGAAGCTAGAGGCTGGAGAACAAGTCTTCATGGGAATAGAAGACACCAGGAGGTGGAGGGTTGGGGTCAAGAAAGTGAAGCTCAGAGGGCACTATATGTTCAGAGATAGCATGATCCAAGCCATAAGTCATGAACCATGGGAGCAAAGTCACATGGTTGGGGGCTGTGATAGCCAGAAAAGCTGAGAAGGTGGAGGAACTCCAAGGCTGGGAGACAGGTCAGCAGGGAGGCTGTTAAACTCACCGGGGAAGGAGGAGGCATGTTTGATAGGGACCAAGCGCTAGAGTCCCTGGTAAGCACGAAAAGTACTGGGGTCCCACCAGGCGGGACCTGCAGCTGAGACAGCCATCAAAGCAATGGGAATGCAGAATCTAGCCACACTTCTCAGGCTGCAAAATGCCATTCACTGCTCTCCCTCAGGGAGCGCAGGGCTGCAAAACGGCTTGGTGTCAGTATGTGGGCCTTGCCCCCCGCTGCCTTTCAAAACAGGATGGAAGAACTGGTTACGTGGTATGATATTTTAACCAGAGGGCACTTGGAAAATCAGAATTCGAGGGTAGCCTGCACACGAGTCCAGAGGGCAACCTTGGATTTATGAACACGTAGAACAGAGCGCTCGCAGTGCTCAGACCTGAGCCATCGAGGTAAGGCAAGCTCGTTCTCGGCCGGCCTCACATTTTTCTGTTTATTTTTATCTGTGGGATCAGGCGTGTTAGGGAGAAACAGAGAGGCCTGGTAACAACAGCTTCCCCGTCATTCTTGGTTACTTACATCTGTGGTCAATTTTCCACACTTTATTCCATAAAAGGTAAAGGAGGCACGGTACTTGCAACAGGATAATCTAAACAATATGAACCATGTTACTGTTAAAGACCATCTGGCTGATCACGCCCAGGCCCAGAGTTTTAACTCCTTGAGGTAAGAAAGATGCCAAACCCAGAGAGGCCGGGGCCTTTTTCTGGGCTCTTACTCCAAGTCTTTTCCTCCCTCTTCAAGTCAGTTAAAACAACAACCTTTAAGGTCTCTGCCAATCCTAATATTCTCTCTGATTCTAGGCCGGCTGCTGGTGAAACTCTGCGAGCTTTGTGAATGAGCAACTTGCAAAATGCTTCTACCAAATGCCTCTTTTATTTCTCTTTAAAAGGAAACATTACAAGCTTTTTTAAAAAAAAAGAAAAGCCTTCCACACAACCCAAATTGAAGTACTCTCAAGTGCTGGGGTTGCTTCCTTCATTGCTGATTCTCTCACTTAAAGCTAAGGTATTATTTACATAATTTTAATTTTAAGAAGCAGCTGATATCAGTGAAGAACCAGTGAAGCCCATGCTTTTCTTTTATTTGGGCTTACACATTTTGTGGCCATCTGTTATCCAAGAAAGTTGCAAAGTCAAATAAGAGATGGGAGAACTGTAAATCAGATGGTGTTTTTCATCCTTTGGGTGGGGAGCTAATGATAAAAGATTCCGGGAAAGTTTCAGTTGGGTAAGGTCATCACAAAAATGAAACTTGGCCTCCCTTGTGAGGTGCAGCCTTTCCACCTGCAGAAGGAATTTAGCATTTGACCTAGAGGTTCGGGTGTATTTTATTCTTCGAATAGGTCATTAAGAACTCTAGCTTTCCCTAGCTTCCTCTAGGGGTATTAAAACTATTCAAAACAATTCAATTTAATATACCTTTTAATTTTTTAAATCGTGTCTGGCAATATTCCATCAAGGAAGCATCTTTCAGTACCACGGCTACAACAGAGCCCTCATTTCTAGCCACTATCTCCTTTGTGTGTAACCACAGGACCTAAGCAATCAGTTTTCTGGGAATGGGTTTTCAGAGGTCATGATAGAAAACAGGTACAAATACAATGGCTATGTCTGGCTTCAACAATGCAGCACCAACTGTGCTAGTACGGCTCTCCGCTTTTTAAAATATTCTGGAAAATCTCAATGATACAGAAAAAAAACAACACAAGAGCCTAAATAACGTACACATGACAGAATGTGGTTCTTACTTTGTCAAATTACTTTAAATTGCACAGGCCCAGATAGGCAGTTATTTTTTGGTTTGGTTTGGTTCTGTTGACTTGCCAGACAAACTTCAACATCCTTCTTTCTTCCCCCATCCACTTTGCAAGTTACCTCTTTGGATTCACAAAGACAAGAGTTGAAGGGGTTAACAGCAGAGTCGTTGGGAAACAAAGCATCATATCCCATGATCATAAATCTCTTTCAAGGCAAGTTAAACTCAATTCTACTACAGCTCCCAAATTCAGCATTCATCTTCAATTAGATAAAATGGCATTCACATCTATTTGTACTCTCTCCATTTCCCAACACATTTATCTCATGAAATAA
Source organism: Mandrillus leucophaeus (assembly GCF_000951045.1). Taxonomy (NCBI): domain Eukaryota; kingdom Metazoa; phylum Chordata; class Mammalia; order Primates; family Cercopithecidae; genus Mandrillus; species Mandrillus leucophaeus. The sequence continues at coordinate 644,885 of NW_012101291.1, forward strand.
AAACTGGAACATACTACTGTCCTAAACATGTACATTATTTTTAAAAAGAGTTAATGAATCAGACTAAATTAATAGGCCTTTTATTGGAATTCAGTTTTAATACAAATTCTTTAACATGTATGAGCAATAGTTTTCAAGAGACAGGTGAGAAAGAAAATGAGGAAAAAAAGACTTAGTCATCACTCAACTATAGTAGTAATTTCCCAACCCAAAACAAAGTAGGAAAAATTTTATGTTAATTGTAAAAAGAATTTTATTTGGATTGTATGATCAGATATTGGGCATACTATAGCTCCTTTGCAGAGCTCTTCTCTTTTGGAGAAACGAGTTTCATTTCTTTTATGATTCTGATTAAATGGACAAGCAACCCCCATGTAAACTAGTATCCTCACCTCTATAAGGACCAAGGCTGCAGCTGGAGTAAGAAAGTTGGGAATTTCCAACAACTGCTGGATTTAAATGGTTGCTTAGATTTAGAAGCCACAGAACAAGATGAGAAAAAAGCCCCAAAGGGCAAGCGAGGCAGTGTGGCTAAGTGTTGATGGTAGCAAAAAGAGTAACACGAGTGAAGGAAGTTGGCAGGGAGTGGGGGGCCCACGGTGGCATTGGCCTCAGGGCCATGCAGATACAGGTATACAGCCCAGCTGAGCACAGGGTCTGCATTTAGGAGGTTCAATAGATGGTCAGGCCCTAGCATGGGACAGGTGGCCTTTCAGGTCAGGTGGGAGCACACAGGTCCTTTAACCCATTTAAAGAACCTAGGATGTGTGATTGAATGAGTGAAGCCATCTGGGAACATGTCAGGACTGAAAATGTGGGGCAGGAACTTCAGAGAAGGGGCCTTGGGTTCTGCAGACTCTTGTCTGATTCTAAGCTGCTAAGTTCTTCTCTACTGAAAAACCAAAAATCAGATGGGTCCCACAGCCATGTGGTGGGCCTGAGCCTCCTGGTTTGGATTGGAGGCAGGGGCTGAATGGACAGGGTGTTAAGTGGCTCAAGGCCACAATTGAAAGGATGGAAGCAGGGGTGACAGACATGTAACAATGCGTAACATCCAAGCACTATCCAGTCTGATACCAGAGCAGGGTCTGGAAGCACTTGCTGTTGCTAGATTATGGGAGGGTCTGGCAGGCCCCAGCAGAGACAAGGCTGCCTACACAGGATGGGAAACACTGGCAGGGGTATTGGGGGACCAGCTATTTATCAACCACTGCAAAAATAAACTGCTGTGAGTCAGCCCTGGGAGCAGGGGCAGACAGGTTATTCCCGCCTTCCAGCTGGCAGTCTGTCCACATTTGTGTGAAAGGGATATTGCTTAAGAAAGGAAAATAAGGCTGAGGGTGGAGCCAGGAGGAGCTTGTTTTTGTCAAATTTCTCAAACATTTGCTTTGCTGGTTAGCACAAACAAAAGCTTGTGCTTTTGTGATTAGGAATCGTGTCTCTTTGTTCTTGTGGCATGGTTGAGGGAAAAGAAAGTCATAGATTTCTCTGCCCTGTCAAGCAGGTTTGGATTTCTTTTAGGAGGTGAGATCAGGAGGGAACTTCTAAACACTTTAGAGTAACTAATTTGACAGCTGCCCAAGTGATATGTCTATAACTATCCTCTATTATAGCCAGGCATGGGACTTCTACTTTTTTTTTTTTTTAAGATATAAGGGAAAATAAGTGTGAGATGGAAAGGTATTAGTAAATGCATTAAATGTCATGATTTGTGTGAGTAATAAGGCTTAGGCAAGATCCACGTCAAACCCCCCACAGCATCTCGGTATGAGATTCAAGAAAGAAAGGAGCCTCTGTGTGTGTTTTCTGCTGGAGGCAGCATGAGCAACCAAGACCTGCGTGTCCAGGAGGGGCAAGGTGACGAAAGGTACTCACTCACCCAAAGAGGAGACTTTTACCTTCGTTAGGGAAGAGGGCAATGGGTGTGTTGGAACTGGCTCCTACCAGCTCTCAAATGTCAAATTTTCAGGGATTCAGGGAGCCAGTTGTTAAAGTTATTATTAAAATCTAAAATACAAACTTGCAATTAAATAAATTATACTTAGAAAGATAATACTCAAAACTCATCACTTATATTGATGATCTATGTTCTTGAGATGATGTTCGGCATCCGTATGGCAGAAGCACTACTACACAATGGTGTGCTGCTCTTCCCAATTCCATGTTCGGGGATACCGCAAAATTGGCCCCAGTGGGGGTATTTACTTCTTGGAAATCAACCAACATTGCAAATCAGGGTTTGATTTCTCATTTTGTTGATTATCTAGACTTAAGAAAATGATGAAGGAACGTCAATGATGCAGATTAAACTTAAAAGTGAGTCTGTAAAATTTGAAAGTGTCTGTAGTCATTATATCGTGAATAACATTAAAAAAAAGAAAATACTCTTCCAGTATTTAAAACTGTTATACGATCAGCAAAGAAGATGCTCGTGCCATTGGTGAATGAATGAAGTTATACTCAGTACTGAAGCTGAAAGAGGTTTCAGTTTATCCCAGTTATGCCTAGTGTTCCATTATTGGAATGCTAAGTTTGTGGGAGTTATCTATATCCTACTGCTCAAGGTCGTCACCAAGGTCTGATTTTTCACACAAAAAAATTTGCAACCATTGGCATAAATGGGTTAACAGGTGCAAAGATGAAAAATAGTTCAGTGATCACATATCAGATTTAATGACAATAAATTTATTGAGAAAAGGTTAGTGGACTGATGAAATTCCACTCATCAAATCATGGCTAACCATAGGTTAGCTATGGCTACAAGAGCTCAAAGAATCAAAAGTATTCTGTGAGAATTGATTGGCTATATGGAATTTACAATAAACAGTGTTGATATTTTATTATTGTAAACTGTGTGCTATACATCCTTTATATCAGTGAAATTGATAATTAACTTATATATGCATTTGTACACACACTTTTTACTGAAAAGCTGGTTGTTAAACATTTACCAACGTGCAACTTATTGAGGGTGTCTGCAAATGCAGGCTTCGGGGAGGGGTTTATTCTCCCTATTCTCACTGCTAAAGGGCTAAAGGGTTAGTACTTCTTTTAAAACTTTGAGCCAGGCATGGTGGCTCATGCCTATAATCCCAGGGAGGCAGAGGCAGGAGGACTGTTTGAGGACAGGAGTTCAAGACTAGCCTGGGCAATAAAGTGAGACCCTGTCTCTACAAAAAAGTTAAAAAGTAACTGGGCATGGTGACACACACCTGTGGTCCCAGCTACTTGGGAAGAAGCTGGGACAGGAGGATCATGTGAGCCCAGGAGGTCGAGGCTGCAGTGAGCTATGATCACGCTGCTGCACTCCAACCTAGGCAACAGAGAGAGATTGTGTCTTAAACAAAACAAAACAAACAAAAACTCTGAACCTGATTTGATTCTAGATTAATAATATACATCATGCTTTTACCAACCCACACAATTTACCCTTCCCCCAAATTCCTGAAGCTCCGTCTGTTTTTATTCACCTAGCAAAGGATACCCCTGTATTGGCTTTTCAATTTATAACATTTTAAATTTATGTTCCATCTCGTTTTAGACAAAAGTCAGTCTCGGAAGCTTTCTCCAAGCCTTTTAAAGGTGACTGCATGGGGTGAGCACTAAAAAAATGTAGTTGCTCAGTTAATTGGTCAACTTACCATCTTGACCTCTGCACCCGACACTGAGCCAAACCAAGGATTCAGACATGCATGAATATCTCATCATGATGGAGATGATGGTAATGCAATGATGGCCAGAGTTTACTGAGGACCAAATGGGTGCCGGATACTATGCCAGGGACTCTGCATACACTATTTAGATAGAACGGTATCTGTGAACATGTGGCTAACTAGCCAAAGATAGTGACTTGAGACTGGGTCTTGGTCCTCTCAGTCTTCAGGCCCCAGCCGTGTCCTGGCTTAGTAATGTTGAAGCATACATGTCTGCATGAATGACTGATTAAGTGGCCTACTGTTAGCATTTAGTTATCGATCTGCTCTGTGTCTTCTCTTCTTTCCTCTTACCTTCCTTCCTTCCTCTTACCTTCCTTCCTTCCCTCCTTTCATATGACAGACTCCATATGAAAAAGGAAGCTGAAGTGGCCTGCACATGATACAGAAAAGCCATACTACTTTCCTAAGACTGGTAATCCGGCAATACCTAACACAGCACATGGCTAGAGACCCCACGTTTGCCCAACTTCTCCGCTCATCGTTTGCCACTGTTCTGTAAATTTCCCAATCCCCTCACAGAAAGCACATGGCACCATTTAAAATGGCTGCTGACTCTCTAAGGGAGGTCCCACAGGCTGACAGCCCTGTCCCAATTGTTAAGCTCTCCACAAATGGGGAGACTTCTTCCAGGATGAGGGGAGGGCTGGAGATGGGCATGCAGTGGGCAATATCAGCTGTCCTTCAGGTTCTGCTGCCCTTTTCCGCCCTGGTCAGTATACAAGCTTCGGGGACACACACCTGGACCAGAAGCAGTTGTGTTACCTAGAAATCGGGAACAGGTTTCCTCATCTCCCAGTTTGAGAACCTGAGGGCAACTGACTTCTAACCACTGTCATTCACCTTTTCTCAAGAGAGTAAAAGTTAGGAACACAACAGCTGTATTTGATGCTTTTACCTAAAGCTTACAACTTCAATTTGCCAACAGATACTTCATTCTGGCTTTATTCAGCCCTGCTGATGACCCATAACACAAAAGTTTCAAGATCATTGATTTTTTGTATGCCTTTAAAAGTGTCAAAAGTTGTTTTTTAAAAAAAGTATCCATTGATTGCCTCCACTAATTCAAGGCCATCCTTACTGCTGATAACTGTTGATTTGGGCTAAAATAATCATGTATTCATGTCAATGATTTTCATTTTTTGTCCTATGAAGGGATTTGAACAGGGTCATGAAGACTGCTCAGACTTCAACAGGCAGGAAAGGGAGAGGGGAGAAAGTGAAAGGGTAGGCCACATGCAGGGCAGCAGACTGCATATCAGATTTTATGACAATAAATTGTTGACCAATTTCATTATCTCATGCTATCTAAGTATCTGTTTCAGCTGGGTTAGCTAATTCAGCAAGAGTTATAAATAATATGCCATACATATGACAAATTTCTTTTATAATTATATTTCCTTTCTCATTCAGTAGCTCTTTCTACTTTATTAATAAAAATTTAAAACCCTGTCTTATTAGGTGATTTTTACTTCATTTCTGTTCATATTTTTATTTTCTTTCTCATGCTGTATGCTTTAGCTTACTACTTGGTTTCTTTTCTAGATTCTAAATTCTTTAAAATGAGACTTCAGAGCCTTTTTTTGATCCAAATAAATCATGTCTATTTATTTCAACACATATTTCCCTTTCTCTCCCCCATTCTCATTCTGCCCCCAGAATATCCATTACTCTCCAGTCACACTGCATCCCCTGGTCCAAGCTACGGCCTCACCTGGACTGCTGAAAGAGCCTCCTAATTTTGCCTGCTCCTACACTTGCCCAACTCCTCCAGCCACACAGTGACCAAGTAATCTTGTGGTGGTCAGGCAGTGGTCAGAGCTTGGGCTCTGGAGGCACAAGACAACCTGGTGACACCCTGGCCCCTTCACAAACATATGACGTAACCCTGGGCTAGTTGCTTAACATCTCTGGGCCTTGGTTTCCTCCGCTGAAAATGAGCATATTAAAAGCCCATACTTAAAAGCACATACGTCATCTGGATGCTGTTAGTATTAAATGAGAGAATATATGTTTATTGCTTGGAGCAATAAACTGGCTTTAGGCACTTTGAAAAGTCTCTGAAAATGTATATCGAACTGCTTAAAACCCACTTCAACCCAAATACTCGGCCCTGGATCATAAGGGTCTTCAAGATCAGGGCCTGCCTCACCCCATGCTACTCCCCCTCCTTACTCACCATGCTCCAGTCGCACACTGGCTCCTGGTCACCTCTCAAGCCCACTAAGCTCTTTCACACCTCAGTGCCTTTGCATATGCTGTTCCCTCAGACAGGCTTCTTCACCCAGCTTCGCATGGCTAGTGACCCATCCTTCAGCTCTCAGCTTAAATGTCACTTCCTAATCTGACAGAGGCCCTGCTCAACCACCCCAGCTAACTTTAATGGTCCATGTCATTGTCATTCCTTTATAGTACTCAACAAAATTTGAAGTTATACACTTATTTGTTGGTTGACTTAATACATCTCCCCCAGTACACTGTGAACACCATAAACCATGTTTGCTTTGCTTGACCCTGTCTCCCCCACACCTGGAACATGGGAGGTATTCAATCATTATCTGTTGAATGAATGGGAGTAGATAGCTGATTAATGAACTTGGAAGATGAGTGTGGTTCCTTGCAGAAACTTTTGCCTTTTTCTCCAAATAGGTTGTAATAGTTTACTAAAGCTAATAAAACCTGCCCTTGGCCATAGATTTTACTGGCTCTGCCTGGTAACGAAGTGAGAATTGTTAACGTCTCAACACACTTATTCAATACGTATTTCTTAACGCCTGCCATATATTTAGCACTGTATAGTGGACTCTGTTTGCTAAACAAAAGAAATAGAAGACTTGAGATCTCCCTCCACCCCTGTCCCTACAGGGATATTAGACATACGAGATGTACATAATAACACAGGAGGTAACTAGATAATATGACAAGGCTATGAATAATTATTTGCCAAGATGAATGGCACACTTAAGGGAAACATTAAGATGAGAGCAGAGAGAAATCACTCAGGGAGCATCACAAAGACAGGAACTTTGGGATGAGTGAGAGGTGAAAAGGAAAAGGGCATTCTCTGCAAGAGAACCTTGGTGTTGGGAAAAGGCAACGAGGAGGTCGAGGTATTTTGTGGGTAGGGGCGCAACCAGAAGACTGACCTGGTAAGATTCACACTGGGGAAACTATGGGGTGAGGGAACGCCTTGAGGAATCCAATGAAGAGGTGATATGACCATTCTTATTTCTTTCTGATGGCCAAAACTGTGCTCATCTTATCCTTCAGCATGTTGCCTAGTGTTTCACAGGTGGTTTACATTCAGCAGTGCTTGTTGAACTAATTATGTTGAATAAAAAATTAAAAACACAAACAGACAAATGACAGAGAAACTGTTAGGGAAAGTTCTGTCCTCTCTACACACTTCTAAAGGAAGTCCCTAATGGATTCTCAGAACATCTCAAACTGTTCAAATACCAGTTACATAAATGATTTCAAAATACAGTCAAGATTATATGTTATACAAATAAGATCTTGATCTGAAACACCTGAGGACAATACCAACTGGGGGGCGGGGCATGTGGATTACAGGCCATTTAATTCACAAATACAGTTTAATCACAAATAATATCTTACATACAGAAAAGGGAAATGTTTCAAAAACAAAACAAGTATGACCTATCCTACAAAGACGGAGCTTGCACATAGTGAAATGATTAGGGTAGTTCAAAACTTTGATAGAAAAAAAGGGTTTTACTGTCAGAGTTCTTTGGTGAATGCTGAGGCCATCAATAACATTCAACATTAAATCTTCAAAAGAACTCAAAATCAGAAGAGGAGATTTATTCCTTAGGATAAAACAATGATTACAGACATAAATCCGGGCTTGAGTGGAAATTCTAGAGCAATGCTATTAGGACTTTCTGCAACGATGGAAATATTTATTTCTGGACCATCCAGTACAATTGGACAACTAGCATTGGTAGCAACTAGTTATGGGTGACTATTGAGATTTCAACATGGCTAATGTGACTGAAGGACTGAATTTTTTATTTTATTTTTTAATTTATTTAAATTTGAATAGCCAGAAGTGGCTATTAACTACTGTAATGATGGCATAGTCTTAGAGACTTCACTTTGCAAACACAGGTACAAGAATAAGATGTTCCCCTCAGCACTTGTGTTGGAGGTAATAGGAAATACTGCAGGACAAGATGAAAAATAAATAGAGAATAAATATAGGAAAGACAGAAATAGACATATCACTTGTTGTGCAGATGATATGAGTGTAAATAGAAAAAGCAAGATTAACCAAATGCGTATCACTGCTATAAAGTTAGAAAAGGCAATGAAAAATGGTGCTATTCACAATATTAAAAAAATCTGAGAATTTATATATCTAGATAAATATCTAGTGAGATAAAAATAATACAATTATAATGGGAAAAATAAAGGAATACCTAAAGAAACAAAGTTATATCCATTGTTCTTGATTTAGAAAATTTAGAGCAATATCAGTAACATTAATCCATAAAACAAAAAATAGATTAACATAATAACAATTATATTCCTGCAAGAATACTCTAGAATGTGATAAATGACTGGCAAAATTAATAAAGAAAAATAAATACACAATAACTCCAAAGAAGATTGCAGGAGGATGTAATAATCAAATTTTAAGACACATTATAAAGTGATCTTCATCAAAACTGAATTTTGCTGAATCAAAGCCAGGACAAAGACTCTACTAAAATAGTGATTCCAGAGATGGATTTGAGCACTTAAAAGTCCTGAGGACATAGCAAACAAAACAAAACTAAGAATCACAATAATAGATGTCGGAATCACCATTTAATAAATGCTGGTGGAACAACCTGGTATCAATATGAAGAAAAGTATATTATATCCATAACTCACCATATACAATAGTACTTTCTAAATTGGTTAATAAACTAATTAAATACGCAAAGCATTTAAAAGAAAAAAAGGAGAGCATATTTATCCCAGCTATAGCAGAGAGAGAAATTCATGATTAAAAAACTAAATAGTATTATAAGACTGAGGTAGGTGAACTCAAATATCATAAAGTCTAGTTAATGTCTCTTTGCACTTTGGAAGGACAAGGAAGGCAGACTTCCTGAGCCCAGGAGTTCAAGGTCAGCCTGGGCAACATGGCAAAACCCTGTCTCTACCAAAAAAAAAAAATACGAAAATTAGCCGGGCATGGTGGCACACGCCTGTGGTCCCAACTACTCAGGAGACTGGGGTGGGAGAATGGCTTGAACCCTGGAGGTCAAGGCTGAAATGAGCCGTGTTCATGCCGCACTCCACCATGGGTGAGCAAGACCCTGTCTCAAAAAAAAAAAAATCTCCTTAATGAAAAGTAACAAAACATCTGGCTGAGCGCATTGGCTCACGCCTGTAATCCCAGCACTTTGGGAGACCACGGTGGACAGATCAGCTGAGGTCAGGAGTTCGAGGCCAGCCTGGCCAACATGGTGAAAGCCTGTCTCTACTAGAAAAACAAAAATTAGCTGGGTGTGGTGGCAAGCGTCTGTAATCCCAGCTACTCGGAGGCTGAGGCACGAGAATTGCTTGAACTGGGAGGTGGAGGTTGCAGTGAGCTGAGATTGTGCCACCACACTCCAGCCTGGGCAACAGAGCGAGACTCAGTATCAAATAATAAATAAATAAGAAAAGTAACAAAACAAATAAAAAGGGAGCCCCCTAAAATTTTAAATTATGATAAATATAATGGATATTTATAATCCAAAATAATAATAAAATCTTATAGTGATATAAACATATATTGTCATCAGTAATGAGACATCATTTGACAAATGGCTAAAGAGTAAAGGGGGAAAGCTGGAAAGAGAAGGACACTAGCAGATGGCAGCCCTGTGCCAGGCATTTTATAGGTGCATTACACACACTGGGAAATGTACCCTATTAGCTAACACAGGGAAGGTGTTCAGTCTCACCATTAAAGAAACATGAATGAAAATAACTGTTTACCTACTTAAACACAATAAACACAATGGTAAAATACTGGGCAGAGCTGTTGGATGACAAGCCCACTCAACTACTGCCAGGGGCATTGTACATTACTCCAGTGTTTCTGTCAGATGTCTGACAATATGGAACTACAGCTATAAAACCATCCATATTTTTTATCCTTAATTCTTCTTTTGAGACTATATCTTGAAGAAATGCTCAAAAAAGAGATACACAGAAAGAAAAGTAACCAATGTAAGCAATGTTTCTAACAGCATATTTTTAAGAACTAAAATGGGCTCTGTCTAAATATCCAACCACAGAGGTTAAGTAAATTCAATATAGTAATTCAATAGGATTTCAATGACATTATTTAAAACTTTAAGTGATCATGTGAATTGACCTATGGATAGAAATGTAAATACAAAACAATTTTAAGTTAGGAAAAAAACAAGCATAAGAACCCTAAATGCAAAACATTTCAAATGGTACACAAAAGATGATGATTATGAATCAAAGTCCTTTCCTGTCTGGAATACCCTCCAAATGTGGGGAGAAGTGAAGTTAAAGCAGCAATAACTGGCTTAGACAGCTGCTGTGGGGGCTCTGAATTCTACCAAAAGATCTTGAACTACTCAATCAAGAATATTCTGGGACTTACATGTTCTATATTTCTAGAACTTAGTTTAACTCCAAAAGAACATAATCAGATAAAGATATGATCAGCCCCAATATTTGTTGAAGGCATCCTTTTGGCCTTTCCTTTTATTATGTGGATTAAGGAATGGAGTGTACAAACTATATTTGCACAATTGCAATTCAAGAATTAAAGCCATTGTTTGCCCCTGAAACACATCAATAACTAAAAACACTACAACTAGAGCATTGCTGGTGAGAGCACTCATTGATCTGTCCACAGAGCATGGCCTGGACAGCTGTGACACCACCAGGTGGGCAGTTGATAGATGCCCCTCTGGCTATCTTAAGACCATGTGAAGTCCACTTTGGCAAAGCTGTATTCTGCAATCACTTTAAAGGTGTAAGATTTTAGAAGGCAGATTAAAGAAAAAAAAAAAGTCTCTTGCTGGGATTTTTCTGGAATTTAGACTTCCAGAGGAAGAATCTGATAAATGGTGTTGAGGTTACCATCCTGCACACCCTCTCTCTAGGAAAGTCCATTCATTCTCATGGCTTAAGGGCCACCACCATTGCCCCACACCCTAAAGTCTAGTCTCATGTCTTTACTTGGATTTCATAAGTATATAATGTAAACACTTCAGTTTTGGGCAGAGATATTTATAATCCCTCTTGGGTATCATGCTTGGATGGCCTCAACTGTGCGACTTTTTGTAGCTGGGTCAGATCCTTAGTTGCCCCTCTTACCAGCCCACCACCTTGTCCATCTCATGTCTAGCAATCCATAGTGGCAAGCTCCGAGTCCATCAAGACACACCAAGTAGTAAATCATGGTAGTATCACCTTTAGAGCTGGTACAGATTGAAAAGTATAAAAATAAAAAAAAGCCCTAATAGGCTGATATAAACAGATGGCTGACCACTGTTTGAGTGATCATTGAAGGATACAGGAATTTAAGACCACTGGCAGCTAACTCCTTCCATTCTCGCTGGGTGGGGTGGTGTGAAGAGGACAGGCTCTGGAGTCTACCGCCTGGACCTGAATGCTAGTTATGCCATTTACTAGCTGTGTGACCATGGGCAAACAGCTTCACTGGGCATCAGTTTTTTCATCTATAAATTGGGAATAATGATGGTTCTTGCCCCACAAGATTGGTAAGAAGATTAAGTGATTTAAGACCTATAAAGTACTTAACAGTGTTCGGCATGTAGTAAGCAATCAATAAATGTTAGCTATTATTACCATTCTCATCATCTACTAAAAACAGGTGTTGGGCTCTGGATCTGAGCCCAAAGGACAGTCCTTACTTCCAGGAGCTTACAGAACCATACTCCTTATTATTAGGTAGAAACATCCTCAGTGCGTTTAGGTATAGGTATTTTCCATGTGTCTGCTCCAATCTCTCAAGACACATTAGCTTCATTATCCCTCTGTTCTAGATCTTTTCTCTATATTTAAGAATTTGAGTACACTGTCTACACTTCCAAACAGAATAAAAGGTTTAAACCTACGTTTCCTCACTCTTGCTTGGTGCACTTGGGAGACATCTCATTCATGAAGTTCCTGTTCAAATTAAACACACAATAATTTGATTTAGTGTTTTTCAAAAAACCCACAAACCGACATTCTTTGCTGAAAGTAGTGCCTCTAAAAGGAATAACAGATGCGTACAATAAATGCCTATTAGGAATTTTTAACGGGTCCACAGTAGAAGGTGAGTCTCCCAGAACTAACCCTTCTTCTCCTAAAGTCTTCATTCCTGTCTAGAGCCATGAATGCCTGATTTCCTTAGTCTTCTTTATTAGTGGAAACTCAAAGCCTTCAAGGAATGCATTTTGAGAACTAGCTACATATGTATTCGGAACATTATTGAACAGAACTTACAATTAATATAGTTGATTTAACATCTGTAAAAATAATATATTTCCCCCATAATGATGGGAGACATTCTGAACAGCAGTATATATGAATCTTAAAAGTGTTTCCACCAGCATTTACCTAGGTTTTGCCACCACACCTTCAGGAACAACGTAAGAATTCAGTTTGACATTAACCGCGGTAGGGCTAGACTCTGCTTCATATCCATTAGGATGGTTACTATTAATACCAAAAATAACAATAATAAGTATTTGTGAGGATGCTGGGAAACTGGAACCCATGTGCCCTGCTGTGGAATGTAAAATGGTGCAGCTACTGTGGAAAACAGTATGGTCGTTCCTCAAAAAATTAAACATAGAATTACCTGTAAGATCCAGCAATTTAACTTCTGCATACACTCAAAAGATTTGAAAACAGAGTCTTGAAGATATATTTGTACACCCATGTCCAATGCAGCATTACTCACAATGGTCAAAAGATGGAAGCAACCCAAGTGTCCATCAATGGATAAATGGATAAACAAAATGTGGTACATACGTACAATGGAATATCATTTGGCCTCAAACAGCACGAACATTCTGACACATGCTACTATATGGATATAGCTCTGGACATTATACCGAGTGAAATAAGTCAGTCATAAAAAGGCAAATATCGTATGATTCCACTCATAGGAGGTACCCAGAGTACTCAGATTCATCGAGACATAAAGCAGGATATTGGTTGCTGGGGGCTGGGGGGTGGCGAGAATGGGGAGTTGTTTAATGGGTATAGGGTTTCAGTTTTGCAAGATGAAAAGGGTTTAGGAGGTTGGTTACGAAACAGTGTGAATGCACTCTATACTACTAAACTGTATGCTTAAAATGGTTAAGAATTTAAGTTATATGTATTTTACTACAATTTTTTTTTAAGATGGCTGGAAAGATTTTTTTTAAACCAAAAAATTTTAAAAGAGCAACTCCTTGGTCACAGCCTGGTTACTTCATAAATTCAATCACTTAATAACTTTGGCAAGTTATTGACTCTCTCCATGGTTCAACTTACTCATCTGCAAATGGGATTGATTAGTACCTACCTCATAAACCATTGTGAGGATTAAGTAGATTACTACATGTAAAGTGTTTCTAAGAGTTCCTGGTGCAAAGTATTGTTCAGCACACGTCAGTTATCACAGCAATAATGGTTTTTATTGTTACAGGGTGCAAGGCAGCATTCAAAGTGCTTTCCTATGTTATGGCATTTAGTCTTCAACCCCCCACCTCCACTCTCAATACACCTAAATTTTACAGATGAGGACAAAGAGCTCAGAGGCATTCAGTGATCAGTCTAGGTCACAAAGCCAGTGGCGGGGTGGTAGTGGGGAGCAGGATAAAGATGGAATTTGGCTTCAGTGAGGTGCAGTTGCCTGATAGAGAATCAAGCAGTCATCACGCTGGCCCAGACCATGAACTGGGTGGGGGAAGCTGTGGCAGGCACGCTGAGAAGCTGGGCTCTGCTCCAAGCCAACAACCCACCCGCTAAAGAATCCCAACTGTCTTCGTCCTCCTCCCACACCCATCCTGCCCCAGGGATGAGACCAGCTGGATCCAACAAAGAGAACACAAGCCCAAAGTGGGAAGCTGGATCCAGAGGTCACCACTATGGCCCTCAAGCAGATGGAAGGGCAAGACCCAAACAGGAAGCCACAGAGGCCTGTGGGTGGGGCCTGCTGGGCACCATCACCCAGCCCAAACTAAGGGGACAAAACTCATATCACCCACCCAGGGACCAGGAGTGTCTGTAGGCGGCCTGGGCTCCAATGACCCACTTCCACCTCAGACTCCCATTGGGCCCCTTGGCCCATGCTGACTTCCTTAGAAAATTTCTGAAATGTGGCAGGAATTCGGTTCCTGATTCTTATCTGAGCCCAGAGGGGGTGCCAGTAGGAACCTTCCAATGACTTGCAGTTTCAGATGTTTTTTGCTTTTTTCTCTTAAGTGACTTCTCTTCCCTATCCCACTCCAAGCCGGCCTTAGGTGGCCTACAGGCACTCTGCATCAGCATCTGGCACTGCCGGGATCTCTAATCTGGCGGAAAGGGTGCTTGCAGGAGGTGCTCCCTGGCCAGAGATGCCTCACCCCTGGGAGCTGCCCAGCTAGAAGGGGCTGTGGGCTCCAGAAGAAAACTAAGGTCAGGCCATAAGCAAGAAGGAAGGCTTGGCACCAGGGCACCCTGAGGACAAAAAAGATCCAGAAACAGGATTTTGACATTTGTGAAAGTTTTTTTCCCTTCCCAACATTGGGAGGGACTCTGTAAATACAAACTTAACTCGGGCCCTTCTCTGTGGAAAAACAGTTAAATAAATCCTCTTGCATTTTTCACTCTGCAAGAGTAAAAAACAATCCTCTCTTACTGATTGTTTTTTATATTAGGCAAGTAATACATATTCATGGTAGAAATTAGAAAATGCAGACAGAAAAATTAAAATCACTCCAAATCCTACCTTCCAGATTTAGTCACTGTTAATATTGTAGGTACACATTTCCAGACTTTATTCAATGCAAGTATATGCATATATATTTTTACATACATGCCCTTACAAATATATATACTCTTTTTAAAAAGTTTCAGTTAACGTAGCATAAAAATTATTCCAAAAAATAATATAGAACTGCAGTATATTTTTAATGTTACAGTATTTTATTATGATACAACATAATTTATTTAACCAATCTTTTCATATTAGACTTATAGTTTATTTCAAGTTTTTCACAAGTGTGAACAATGCTGTTCTCTACACAGGATTTACAACCTCGTCCAATTATTTCTTAAGAATAAATTCCTAAAGGTGGAATTGCTGGATCAAAATGTTTTTGTAATATGCATAAATCTCCCTAATCAGTCGATTTCACTGATTTGCAAGTTTCCTTACAGTGACAGACCTTGGCATTGTGCTTATGGTCTGAACCAGCCCTTGGCCTTCTCAAACACAGTTCTCCATTATAAGTAGTTCCAACAAAGTGACTCAGGGGCATTTAAAAGATACACAATTTTGTTTTGACTTTAGTAATCTGCTGAAAGAGACCCACAAAATAGATGTCCCAGGATACCGGCCGCACAAAACCCATTAGTGCAAAATTAGACTTAACAACCCACCTTGTGATCAGCTCTCATTCTCTCACCTTCCATCTCTGCCTTCGTGCTCTCCCTTCCTTTCTCCCTCCCTCCCTCTCTTCCCTTCTTTCTCCCTCCATTGCTTTCTTCCTTCCTTCTCTCCCTCGTATGTTTCCTCTCTTCTCCTCTCACTTTCTTTGTAAAATTGCTCTCCTTCTTTCTCTCCATTCCCTTCTTTCTCTTTCTCCCCTGATTTCCTTCCTTCTTTCCTTTTCTCCCTTCCTTCCTGAAGCAGCAGGGACTCTTCATCAGGGCAGACAGCGCTGGAGTTGGCAAAGGTTTCAGCTGTACAGAGAGCCGTATAAGCTGTCTGTGAAATCTTTAGTTTTTGGTATTCATTATTTAAGTTCTGTGGAAATGGGTTTGCTTTGAAGTCTACTGACTCATCCTTCTCTTTAACTTCTTATTTCCTGTAAATGATCCATTAGTTTTTGGCAAGATTCATGTCACACAGCATTTCCACCAGAGGGGCTGTTCTCCCTCTCTGGACAGTTTGAATGCTGTCTGTTGAGGTGGAACTGGATGAAAGATGGGGACGTGTAGACTCTGCTTTCTTAAAAGCTGCCTCAACCAGCCCTAACGTTGCCTCGAATTAATAATGTGAAACACATGCTCCATCTGCCTGCTAACGGGTGACAAAGCCATTTATGTTCATAATGGCCAAAATTATTCTACAGATGAAAATTTTTCTAAAACTAGGCTAGTCAATCAGTTTTACCAAGGGGGAAAATTCCCCCTCAATCATTCACTTTCAACCTCTTTCCCAAAACAGCCAGTTCACCATAGCATTATGATGTTGAAAGGGAAAACAAATGGAGGTTATAAACAGTTCCAAGTTTTCAAACTTTCTGTCCCTAATAAGGCAAGCACAGATTAGTGCCAACAGTTAAGTAGAGAAGGCACTACGCCTTTTCACCAAGGTCCAGGGGGCAATGCAGGACTCTTGAGGGTTTCAGAGACCAAACAAATCAATTACAAGGCTTCGTCTTTACAAAAAAAATAAAATTGGGCTGAAAAAGTGCTCAGCAAAATGCCCACTCTCTCTCTTTCTCTCTCTCTTTCTCTCTCTCTTTTCCTGGCTGGTGGGAGCAGAAAGATATCCCTTTGATATCAGAGCAAATAAAATTTGAATTACTGACTGCTCATGTTAATGCTGAATTTTACTACCACCATATTTCAAAATGAAATTATTCTAACATGTATGCCTCAAATTAAGATCTGTGATAATATATATTGCAGTCCAGAAAACGTCTTAGTCTCAGATGATGTAAAGGCTGATTCCCCTTAAGAGTAAAGTCTGGCCATTGTTTCTCATAAGACTAAAGCTCTCCTGGTCCCTCCCAATAAATCTAAGTATTGATGACATCAGGGAGTGCTCCCTGGTTATCGAAGCACATGCTGGGGTGGGGGTAGGGAGGGCAAGGCCACGCCACTTCATTGTCAAAGTGTTTGGTATGTCTTAAATGCAGGGTTGTCAAAATATGGCTTTCTCCTCTGATTTACAAAAACGAAAGGCCTGTGAGAAAGCTTAGCATATGACACATGAAACTTGGTGTACTCTCACTCTGCCATGCTGGAATCCTAGTTTCAAGTTTCTCATGCCATCTTTGCTCCCATGAGCCTTATAATGTCTTTTGGGAGTATTCACAGATTTCCAGTCCCAAAATGCCCATCTGTGTAAGCACAGCCTGCAGCTTACACATGTCAGAAATAAACTCTCTGCCTAAGTCATGACATTCTCAATATCGCCTTTCCTGCTGTTAACACATCACTTCATCAAGGTGTTGGAATGGGATGGAACAAAAGGGGTTAAGCCAGCCCACCAGTGCCCAGGCTGGTTCCTGACAACCAATGCTAGGTCCACCTTTACATTCTGTGAAGAATGCTGCCCATGAGTCTGTGGGATGATTCCTCCTTAGGGAGGAAAGACGTCTTCACCTCCCCAAAGCCTTCTTGTCCAAAGGCTTGCCAACTTCCACCAGGCCCCCTAATTAGATGTTAGTTCACATCGATCCAGGGCTGGCCGCAACCCACAGAACTCCTGGCCTAGCCCTGCAGATGGCTCCACACAACTAACGCTGTAAGAATCTAATTCCATGTTTTGAGTTACTTTTCACAATTCTTTTCACTTCATATGAAAACAAGATCAAATGTTTATAAGGATTCGTTTGAATATATTTTCACTTTCCAAGCACAAACTTAGAGACAAAAAAAAAAAAAAAACACGCAATTTTCAGCAGCCACAAGACAAGAATGCATTTCTCCTGCTACCAAGTCAGATCATGATGCAGTGAAAACATCTCCAAACACTTTCTGATACACTCTCTCATTTAATCTTACAACTCCTTAATGTTCACATTTTAATTGCAGTTTTAGAGCCTTAAAATCCTCCAGCAGCGCTGAAAGATGAAATAATTTAAAAATTATTTAATACTAACTCGAAGCAAAAGCGAAGGCATTTCAGGCGGCTAACACAAAAGTTTCACATTTAAACCACTCAAAGTTCTCAGAATCTGCATAAAACTCAACAAACTAAGTCTGTTGGATCTTTGACTAAGGAAGTGGGCTGTTGTAAAATGTAAACTCCTAACGGGCATCTCTAGCTATTTTGTTTTAATTTAAAAACTGGAGTGTAATTATATCTTATTTACAAGAGTCACAAACACCGCCGAAGGGAAAATAAACCACTTCTTTTGGGATGAAGTTGCTGACAAAGGTTTGACAGAGAAAAATAATTAATAGCTCTGTGCTGGCATGGGGAGAGTCCCAGAGCTTGAAGAAGTGAACTTGAAGACGGGCCACGCATGGCTGCCGTGTGGCCCTGGAATCCCAGGGGCCTGGCCAAAGGCAGGGTACACGTCTAGTCCTGAGAATCTGGGCAGCTTTGAGAGGGACTTAGGCTATGCTGTGGGACAAAAGTCCAAGAGGTTTCTGAATACCCTTCTTAAGTTACTGTTTTGGGCAGAAACTGCTTTGTTCTCTGGTTACAAACTTTCTCTTGTTCAAGAAACCTGTCCATGGGTGATGAATGTCTTTCAGCTGGGGGCTCGAGTGTTCTCCAAGTTTGTGCTCTACTGTTTAGAATCCCCATCTTGGGAAATAGAGGCAAGAGAGCTTTCAGGACAGGGAGCCGCCTGTGCCAGCTCCCTAGAGCCTGCGGGGCACCTCACCTGACCACAGTCATACCTGAGGGTTAAAGCAGAGGAGAGGTGCAGGTAAGATCATTTGCAACTGGGTCAAAACCCTTGGAAGGAAGAGTCTGCCTCTTCAAAATGTGTGAGTGTACAGGTTCCATCGTAACACTGCTTTTAGAGTATACTGCAAGAATCTTTTGAACACAAACCATATCACATTCTAGCAGACATCCCTCTGTATTTTCATTTGTCTACATGAATGCTAGGAAGCTCATGGCCCAAAGCGGTAAGATATTATCATCCTTTCATCATTATTATTAACGATGAATGTACTTGTAATGCCTACACATTTCTGCCTCGTGTGATAATCCCTTCCCTTCCCCTGGAGCACAGTCATGTTTTAAGATTGGCAACTATTTCATGTCCTTTTGAGGCATGTTTGGGTGGTTGGAAAGGGTTCAGGTCTTGAAGCTGGACAGAATCTGATTTCTAGCCTTAACAAATCATGCAATGTTCCTGGGCCTCAATTTCCTCATCTATGAAACGGAGATAATATCTTTGTGGCAGAATGGGTAGGGATTATGCTGGTCTAATTCCCCTTGTATGCCCAAAGACAAATGCCTGGCAGAGGCAGACACCTGCATCCCAATGCCTGGCACGGAGTTGGCACCCAATGCACAAGAGCTATTATTACGGTTAATAACACAAACAACAACAAAAAAACAAAACAGTGGACGTTACTGACCAGAGCAATTTCTAATTCCAGCTTCATTATTTCAGATTAACTCAGCTGTGTTCCCCTCTTCTTATAGAATTCAAAAAAAAGCCCTGAGATTTTGGCTCCAACTGCTCAGTGATACTTTTGGCCTTAGGAATCTCTATTAAGAGTTTGCGATCCAAGGAGAACTATTAACACTGGCATGGAAAGGGAAATTAGGAAGTCTGAATGAAGTAAAGGTCTGCTGGTGCATATAACAAGACAATTTTTCCTGCAAATATTATTTATTGGCTCTCAGGATCTTTTGTCCCTTTCTCTGTAGGCTGGGACCTCTGGGGCAAAGGACAGTGAGGGGCGCACACATGTTTGAAGAACAGGCTGGTACATCCTGTCCTTGCTACAGAACCTGGCACATCAGTAGCAAAACAGACCTCTCTTTTGACACACTTTCTTTGAGGATTCTGCCAGACCCAGGCTTGCTGCTGAAGCCACCACTGAGCCTTCCTCTCGGCCTGGGCTGGTGAACTGCATCCCAGAGCCCCCTGGTGGTCCTTTCCATACTCACACCTCATTCCCACACCCTCTGGGGCAGGGAGAAAATGACCTTAAAAGATCCACCCAAGGGGTAATCTCTGGTATCCATCAACCACTGGGGCACCCCATTTTCTTAGGACAAAGGCAAGTGTTAAAGCTGTGTGTTCCAGTCAGCTGTGTTAAAGCTGGTATAGAAACAGCACCTTTCTTTAACATCAGAGTCATTCATTAAGCATCTCTTAAGCACCTACTGTGTGCCAGGCTCACACTGGACATGAGGAATAGAGAGGATTATGACTCAGCTCCTGCTCTTAAGAAGCTTCCAGTGTAGAGGAAGAGGCAGACGTGAGAGCTGAGAAGGACAACAGAGAGATGTGCCCAGGGAACCCTGGGGACAGTGTCAGTCTCCGTGGGGAAAGTGGGAATGGCATCAGGGAGGAAGGACAAGCTAAACTGGATCTTAGAGTCTTTGCGTAGAGACTAGAAAGAAATTAGGCAGGCAGAAAAGGAGGGAAGGCATTCCTGGGGGATGAGTCGATATGCCTCAATGCCCGGACCAATTAGGGGAATGCTGAGCAGCTGGGGGTGCCTGCAGCAGGAAGGAGTGATAAAGCAGGCTGGTGATGTGGGCAGAGGCTGGAGTGAGAAGGATCTCATAGCTCACACCAGGGAGTGTAATCTTCATCTCCTCCAGTGATTTTTCAAACCATGTTTTAGACTCCCCATAAACATTTGATTCTAATTTCATGGATGCTGAGACCAAGCGGAAACTGGAGTGGTCATCCATAATCTGCTAACTTTACATTTCTGTGTTCAATTCTGTCTAACCATGAGAAGAATATCAGATAAATTCTAGTAGAGGGGCATCCTACAAAACACTTGACCAGTACTCCTAAAAAGTGTCAAGGTCATCAAAACCAAGGAAAGTCTAAAAAGCTATTATAGCCAAGAGGAACCTAGGGAGGTGGGACAACCTAATGTACTATGGTACCTTCCCTGGTGGCACCCTGGAGCAGAAAAAGAAACCTATTAGGTAAAAACTAAGGAGTTTTGAATAAAGTATGAAGTTGATGATTATGTATTATTGGTTAATAAATGTACCATACCAGTGTACAACGTTGACAATAGGGGAGCTGGGTACAGGGCATGTGGGAACTCTGCACTATCCCACAATTTCTTATAAATCAAAAACTGTTCTATTGGTTGGTGCAAAGCTAATTGCGGTTTTTTCTTTTTTCTTTTTTCTTTTTTTTTTTGGACGTTGTCTCGCTCTGTCGCCCAGGCTGAAGTGCAGTGGCCGGATCTCAGCTCACTGCAAGCTCTGCCTCCCGGGTTTACACCATTCTCCTGCCTCAGCCTCCCGAGTAGCTGGAACTACAGGCGCCCGCCACCTTGCCCGGCTAGTTTTTTGTATTTTTTAGTAGAGACGAGGTTTCACTGTGTTCGCCAGGATGGTCTCGATCTCCTGACCTCATGATCCGCCCGTCTCGACCTCCCAAAGTGCTGGGATTACAGGCTTGAGCCACCGCGCCCAGCCATAATTGCGGTTTTTACCATTAAAATAGCAAAGATTGCAATTACCTTTGCAGCAACCTAACAAACAGTGAAATCTGTTTTTAAAACTCCTTTGTTCATCCAAACAGCCAAATTATTGTCACTGATGGGCTTTACAACTGTTATAAATTAGAACTTAGAAAATTAATTTATGCTCTAGTAACATTAGCTAACATTTATTTGGTAGCTATACCAGGCCAGGCATTCTGCCAAGTACTGTACAGACCTTATCACATTTGATCTCCACAACAGCCTCATGAACAAGGGATGATCGTCAGTGTCACATCCCCATTCTACAGCTGAGAAAAGTGAGGTACAGAGAGGTTAGACAGCTTGCCTGAGGTCAAACAGGTAAGTGGCAGAGCCTCCATTTGGACCCTGGTCTGTCTGATGCCAGAGTCCACATGCTTAATGATGAACATTCCATGCGATACTTCATTGAAAAAGAAGGGTCCACACAAGTTTCATTTCTTTCTTTCTTTTTAACACTGAAAGCCATAGCTATAGATGGGGTGGGGAGAAGGGATCCTTGGTAGTTTTCCACTGGAGGAGGAACTAGGTCAGAGTTGGGTTTGGGAATGAACATTCTGGCAGCTACAGTGTGAAAGATGGGCTGGCGTAGGCACTGGGCCCCTGCTGCTGAGATTTTCTAGTGATGTCTCCAAAAGGAGGAGGAGAAGCAACCGGAGAGAATGAACTTCCCTAAAAGGATAAAGCAAAAGCCCTCGCATAGCAACCCTTCGGATCTAGCCCCAACCAATCAAACCACAGGCATTGCTGAGCCCCTAAATGTATGCCTGGCACAGGCCCGTCTCCACAGACAGGAGCTGACAGTAAAGAGAAAATAACCGCAGCCCAAGAGATGGAGCAGCTGGCCCAGACAGAGTCCCTGCCAGAGGGGAAGGGCAGACCTTGGAGGGAATGCTTCCTGTGGCCCGGAGCAGGCAAGGGTGCTTCCTGGAGGAGGCCTGTGGGCTGAGGCCTGTGGGCTGAGCCCTGAAGATAGGGGACTTCAAGCAAAGCCCAGGCCAGCACAAGGCAAACCTGATCCCTGCCCTGCAGTCCCGGGGCCTGGGTGGCCCAGCCCAGAGGGGCTTAGGGCTGAGAGCCTAATCCCTTACCATGAGCTCTGTAGTCTCTCCTGCCCTCCTGGATCAATTAAAAGTGGGAGTCACTTCACCGGTGTATTTGAGAGGCTACTATGTGCCACCTAGAGGCACATTTGGAATATGGTACTCCTAGAGTTTACAGAAAACAACAGCAACTAGATAGTCAACTCTGCAAAAGCAAAGATGCTGTCTCAGACAGCCTGGCATGTAGCAGGTACCAATCAATAGACAGTGAACTCAAGAAAGAATTAAAACTGCATGGGTCATGGGTAATGCTGGAATGTACTAAACTGGAGTTGACAATGTTTGGTGCAAAAACTTCGTACTTGCTTCCAATTGCAGCTCTAACAAATTATTAAATGCTTAGTGGCTTACAACACTAATTTATTATTTCACAATTCTGGAGGTTAGAAGTTGAGCTAAAATCAACATGTTGGCAGGGCTGCATTCTGTTCTGAGGGTTCTAGGGGAGAATCCATTTCCTTGCCTTTCCCACCTTCTAGTAATCACCGTATTTTTTGGTTTGTGGTCCCTTACTCCATCTTCAAAGCCAGTGATATCACATCTCCATGGCCATTCTTCCATAGTCACACCTCCTTCTGACTCTTTCCTCTGTCCTCTCTTCCACTTTTAAGGACACTTGTGATCACATTCAGTACACCTGGGTAACTCAGGAAACTCTACCTATTTTAAGGTCAGCTGATTAGCAAACTTAACTCCATCTGCAACTTTAATTCTCCATTACCATGTAAGATAACATACCTACAAGTTCAGGAATCAGGACAGACACTTTTGGGCTGCCACTATTTAGCCTACCACAAATCCCAGATTTTAAGGTCAAACTGTAGGAGCTAACCATTCTGTCTCCAAAATGTGAAAACAATAATTACGTCTTCTGAAGCACCTCTGTATACCAGGCACACCACTGCATATTTTATATATATCATCTTACTTAATTGTATTTGATGTTCAATGAAGCAGGCACTGTTGAGAAACCAGAACTGCTCACTCACTTGCTAAAATCCTCTAATGATTTTCCGTATGTCCTTGGGAAAATCCACAGCCTTCCAGTGGCCCTTCAAGGCCCTGTGGGACCTACCTTTGGAGCAACATCTAGCACCATCCTCCTCGGCCTTCTCCGTGCTTCAGCCATGGGGGCCTCCTTTTGGTTCCTTGAACTCTCGTGGCTGTACCTACTGACCCCTCTTTCTGGAACATTCATTCTCAAGATCATATAGTTAGTCCCACTTCATTGTTCCAATCTCAGCTGAAATACCCTGTCCTCAGGGAGGCCTTCCTTAGCCATCCGCTCTGAAGTGACCAACCCGCTTCCCACCAAGCCACTATTATCTAAAATTATCATTACTTGTTTTATATTGCCTGTCTGGTCCATGAGATCAGAAACCCAGTCTACCCTATTCACTGCTATATCCTCCAACTCCTAACACAGGGCTTAGTACATAGTAGGCTCTTAAGAAATATTTGTTAAGTGAGCAGTTCTGACTTGGATAAATGAAAAAAACTAAGTGATACAGCCAACTTCCCAGAACTAGTTAGCTGGGATTCCAACAAAGGATGTACTCTACACCCCAGCCTCCGAAGGAACCATCCCTGACCTCTTCATCATAGGGTCTGGCTGAGAGGCACAGGGATGAAAACACTGGGTCCAGCTCCCAAGCAGTCCCCAGCTTCCTGAAGTGCAGTGAAACCAAGACAGAGGCCTCCTGACAGGTTGCTGTGGCCCAATCAATCAGTATCACTAGGTATGGTCTGCTCAGCCAACCGAGAGGGCTGAGAACAGGAGAGGATGTGGTCACCACAAACCAGGAATGCACAATCAAGTTGGGAAAACCAACCCCAAACGTGAAAGGGTCAGCGGCACCAGGAAGCATATGAGCTCAGGTTCACTGCTGCGACAGGAAGGCTGCAGGGCCAGACGCGTGAGAGACAATGGGGTCGCAGTGGCTGGATTGAATAAGTAGGGCCAGGCCAGGGTGGGGGCATGTGGTGACAACAGGGGAATGCCCAAGCAAAGACGCAGATCTTAGAATTGGCAGGACACATGTGAAAAACAGTCAGTAGAAATTGCTATTATAAAGCAGAGGAAAACAAAGCCAAGTAAGAGCCAGACTCTCGAGTCCTTAAACGTGGACTAAGGAATTTACACTTCCTCTTTAAAAGGATGGGGACTCATTGCAGGTTCCGGAACAAGAGACAAGCCTGTGTTTTAGGAAAACTTATTTTAGCCATGGAAGGCAGGATGGATCAGATGGCAGGGAGACCTACTCCTTATGAGGTGCAAAAAGGCCTCCAATCACAAAACACCTCTGCACCTCAAAGCCATCTGTCAGGGCTCTGTCCTCATGTTAAGGTCCTTCAAGAGGGCTGAGCCATGCATACCCTGAAGGTGATGCAGGGAGAACTTAATACTTCCAGGCCTTAGAGCATCAAACTGCTTTCCTCTGTGCTGGTGATCATTTGAGCAGCTGGGGACATTTAGGAGGGTGTGAGAAGAGACCACGAGGAGAAAAAACTGGACACTGTGACATGTAACTGGAGCCTAAGAAATCCCTTTTCCCATGCCCCCAGACTGAATATTTACAGTTTCCTGATTTCAAAAAACACCTTAAAAAGCCGGCTGGAAAGAACTCTTTGTTTACTGGGCATGTTTTAAATGAAACATTTAAAAATATCCTTTCATGGTTTATCTCCTCTATGCTTCAGCTCCAAAGAACAGCAGTGTACATTTCTATGGGCTTTCCCTAGCATCAGTTCAATCTATGATGCCTACGGTAGAAAACTAAATTTATCCACTATTTTTTCTGAAGACATGCAAGGTAGAACCGAAACATCAGAAATAAGTCTTAAAAAAGATGGTTCCAGCCTCCCAAGGAATTGATATTTCCATATGCTAATATGTCACAGACATACACATTTTAAACATCAAAACAGTCAATCTGCTTTGATACTGATGGTACGGACCAAAGGATCACACTTTGAGTAGCAACACCCCAGGGAAATGTTAGCAATGTACATTAAAAGCTTAAAATTTTCATACCTTTTGACCCAGTAATTCCATGCTAGTGAATATATTCTAGGGACTAATAGGACATACATAAGAAGAAGATGCACAAAAAGATGGCAGTAAGAATGTTGATAATAAAAACCAGATAAAACCTAAATAGCTAACAATGTGGAAATTTTAAATAAATCATGAGAAAGTCATTGGATGAAAAGTCAATATAGTCATTAAATATCAAATTCTTATAGAATGTTTGGTGTTACGGGAAAATGTTCATGACATGTAAAGTAAAAAAGAAAATCAAAATACAAAATTGGGGTATGCAGCATGTTATAGTTTAGTTTTATATGTCACCTTGGCTAGGATACAGTATCCTGTTATTTAATCAACAACTAATCTAGATGTTGCTATAAAGGTATTTTGTAGATGTGGTTAACATCCACAATCAGTTGACTTTAAGTAAATGAGGTTATCCTACATAATGTGGTTGGACCTCATCCAATCAGTCGAAAGCCTTAAGAACAAAATCAGATTTCTCAGAGAAAATGGAATTCTATCATAAAACAATAGAATTAATTAATTCCTGCCTGAGTTTCCAGCCTGTTGGGTTGCTTATGGATTCTGAACTTCCCAGCCTCCACAATCACCTGAGCCAACTTCTTAAACTAAATCTGTGTGTGTGTGTGTGTGTGTGTATCTTCCCTACTGGTTCTGTTTCTCTGGGTAACCCTAATACACAGTATGATTTCAGAGCTAAAAACATATACATGTATAAATAACACTGAAAAAGCTTGGGTTGCATAATTGAATATACAGTATGATTCCAATTCTTTTTTCTTTTGAGAGAGAGACTCTGTCACCCAGGCTGGAGTGCAGTGGCAGGATCTCAGCTCACTGCAACCTCTGCCTCCCAGGTTCAAGTAATTCTCCTGCTTCAGCCTCCCAAGTAGCTGGGATTACAGGCACCTGCCACTGCGCTAATTTTTGTATTTTTAGTAGAGATGGGGTTTCACCATGCCGGCCAGGTTGGTCTCAAACTCCTGACCTCAAGCGATCCACCCACCCTCCCAAATTGCTGGGATTACAGGGGTGAACCACCGTGTCTAGCTCTAATTCTATTATTACAATATTAGATATATGAACAATGAAAGAGAAGAAAACATATCCAAATGTTAACAGCAAAAAGACTGGTTTATTTTAATGTTTGTCTTCATTATTATTTTCTTGAGACAGGGTCTCACTCTGTCACCCAGGCTAGAGTTCAGTGGTGGACTCACGGCTCACTGCAGCCTTGACCTCCAGGGCCCAAGTGATCCTCCCCCTCAACCTCCCAAAGTGCTGGGATTACAGGCATGAGGCAACACTCCTGGCTTTTCTTTATACTTAATATATTTTTCTAAACTTTTTCCTATAAGCATGTGTTAAATTTGTAATCAGGGAAAACATAATTACAATGCAATTTGAATTCAACGAAGCAATTTCAATGCCCACTCAAAGGTATATGGTGCAATTTTAGGCAATCTGAAGAAGAGAACACACTTCTTTACCATCTCACATCAAAAATCTGATTCCTGGCCTTTCCTCTGGACCTGTCCCAGCCCCACCTTTTTGTTGTTCTTGTTCCTTTCTGCCTTCTGACTCTTTTTTCTTGCCCAGAAGGAAAAAGCCTATTCTCACAAATGAAAAACCCGTTAGATGGGCCAGGCAGAGACTTTTATTACCTGTTTTATAAATGAGGAAACTGAGGCTAAGAGGGTTTAAGTGAGTTGCACCTAGATACCCAGCTGGTAGTTGACACAGCCCAGATTCCTTCCTTTGTAAACTGTAAAACTAGACACATGTGAGTGACTTTCACTATTGCTCCCATATGGACCGTGGGAGAACCATGTCAATTACATTACAGGGTTTTCTCCTTGGCCTTCCACAGCTTTTTTCAGTGACTTCAGACAATGGGTCAGTAAGCTCCAGAAAAGATGAGGATGTAAGGATGGCCAGGGTCAGATGCCAGGACCGAAAGTGCTCTGGGCTATGCCACGTGTCCAAAGCATCTGGCCAGGACCCCTAATGACTCAAGCTCCACAGCTGGAAGCAAACAGGGCCACCCGCGCTACCCTAAATGGGGCCAAATTCAACGCTTTCTTTCAGTCTCAGCAGCCTCTCCAGTCCCCATCTAATTATTGGCACATGGCTCTGGCCACCTGCCATCCCATGCCCATGAAGGGATAGCCCAACTGCAGAAGATTTAGGATACAAAAGCAACTCGTTCTGCCAGCAACTTCAAATTCTGCTTCAGTGGAGGCTCTGATTGGGTCCTAGCACCAAGAGCTTTCCCTCTTCCCTTCTGGGCCCAGTCAGACTGAGTGTACTCTTGAATCCCTTTAGGACTGGACCGTTTTGGGGGCCCTCATGCCCTACTTTGCATCCCCAGGGAACTGGGCCCTGCTCTATCAGCATCCCTGCAACAAATGGACTGATCTCCCCAAATCATGAGCCTTTCATTCCCAAGCACTGGCACCCTGGAATATCCTGCTAAAATCTGCAACTCTAAGACCTGATGGTAATGCAGGCTGGGATAACTTCCAGTGTTTGCTGAAAAAATGAATAAACAGACTACACATAGGCCATACTACTGAGGTCCTGGCAAGCCTCCTATGCAAGCATTTCTCAGTGATTAAAAAAAAAAAAAGAGCTATATTAAACGGTGAGCCAACTGGGCAGCTGCCTGGGGTGCGAGTTTATAAAAAACGCTGAAATATCCCTAGAATAAATTGGAAATATGGTACCAGTTAACTCAGGTTTCTACATGCTGCTTCTTCCATATCCGGTAAAGTGTAAATTGTTTCCATTTCTGTCAAAGAAGAGAACGCATTAGGTGACAGAGGGTTAAAAATCACACTCCCCTCTGAGAGCTACTTTGGATGAACATATTTACACTGCCAAAAGTGCAAGGTGCAAGGTGTAACTAGAGGTGCCACCAACTCCAAAACCAGCTGGCTGACAGAACCTGATGTTGGGAGGTGCAGGTCAGCTGAAAGTTTGAAACCAAACTAACCCGAGACATTAGAGCTGTTTGGTGGGAATGAGCAATGTATCTGAGTAGCTACATTTTAACTCCTTTACTATATTTTCTAAGAGGTTGCCTAGTGCAGAAAATGACATGAAATAAACACATCTAATCTCTTATTTTGAATATAAAGAAACCGGCTTACTGGCTTTGTTAATGTAACGTCAGTTTCTCCTCATAACTAAACATTGAGCACATACCTCAAGTATTTGGCCTGCTACCTTCTGGGTCCCACCACATCAGAACCTCCCACGCACAGTGGAAATGCTCAGAGCACTGGCTGGGTACAGAGAAGGCTGGGGGCTTCCCATCATCACCATGCAAAAGCCTTCAGATTCCCTGAAGGTTGTGTAGGCTTCCAATCACCTGCTAGGAGACTAATCAGGGTACCTGTTGCTCCCCATCCTAGTGACCTCAAAACCAAGGACTCAGGCTGCTCCTGGCAAAACTGGAAAAGCAAGAAGATTCCTTCTCCCCCTTCTCCTGTTATGATAAATAGAAATGGTAGAGGGACAAGGCAGAATACAGTATGAGTTTCACAATGAAGCCTTGGGAAAAAGGGAGTGAGAAAGGAGACTGAGAAGAGGGGACAGGCCCTTCAAGCTACCCTGTGCTGGCCCCTGTGAGGAAGGAGGCAGTGAGGCATGTGCCAGCAGGGCTGATAACATGTGCTTTAGTACCAAGATTTCATGGGCAGGGCTATCCACAGGCTATAGAGAGGGAATGAGAACGACATATTCTCAGCCGTGCCAAGTACATTACAGAAAAGTTACCATCAGCATCAGAAAAATGTATTTGGATTTCTGAGGTTCAGTTGAGGCCCAGAACGGAGACCCAACCACTCTGAGTAACAAAATGAGAAAGGCATTCAGCTTTCTGACAGAAGGCCAGACCTAGGAGGAAAATAAGCTCCTTCTTATGTATGTGTGCGTAGTCTCTGAAACAAAGCAGAATGTACATGTCAACATCTCTTTGAAACTGTGAAGAGAAACAGCTCATTGCTTCACATTTACTGAGAGCCTACTATGGGTCAGACATTATTTGTCCTACGCACTTGATATGTATTAACTCATTATCTTACTTACATCATGGGAATATACCAGTAGTATCTCCTTTAGCGAGACAGAAAAAGCTTAGGCACAATGAGGTTAAGTAATTTTCAATTTTCCAAAAGTTACACATACAGTAAGAGCAATTCTATAGAACTTCTTGTGACTAAAGGGGAAAAAGGAAATTAATTGCATAGTACCCATCAACCTTAGTTAACATTTACTATGCTAAATACCCACTTGCCCCTCCAGATCCACTCTGTACTGTGGTTGGGTTTGGCCAACGGATGACATCAGGAATAATGGATGTTTATTCCCCTGGTTCCCTCCCTGCTGGGACACATATTGGCAGTAATTGTTTTGCTCTTCTGAGGGCCACAGTTCCTGCTGAGGCCCTCTTCTGTGCCTATAGCTTTCTCCCCAGCTGCTGGTCAATATCCTGACCCCCTACCTCTTATCTAAGGGTAGTCACTGCTCCCTGCTGTTGCCTTGGGGTGCTTCACCCTCATTGGTTCCCTTCAAACCCACTCTTTGTAAATGGTCCCTCCACTACTCTCTTCAATCACTCCATGGAGTGTGCAAAGCGTTCCCTCCCAGGGCCTTGACTCATACATCAGGTTATAACACTTTACATGAATTTTTAATCCCTCTATTAACCCTATAAATAGGTGAAATTATCCACATTCTCTAGTTGGGGAACTTGAGAATTCTGACGGGTTGACTAACTGCTTAAAGGTAATTAAGTGGCAAAGTCTAGATTTGACACAAGCAGTCACACTCCCATGTCTATATTACACCTTAGCTACTGTGCAGTAAGTATTGCACTGGTACTGTAAATTGTATAAAATATCCTAACATACTAGGCTGTCTTGATTGTTTTATTTTAGTAAAAGGAAAAAACATTTTTTCAGTGTCATCAGAGACTGCCCCGCGATCATGGTTTCCCAATCCTATTGTTCCCTAAATGTTACTGCTCTGTCACTGGACACAAAGGAAAGTTGGGGAATGTGACAGCATTTCAAATCCAGCCCTTTCTAAAGTAGGGACCATCATTCCCACTTCACAGATAATTCTATACTTCAGTACAATGTCCTCAACTTCACAGGATTCATGACCAAGGTGAACATCAATGCCACAGACGCTGGGCTGGCACCAGCATGCTCCATTGTCTGTGTGTGCTGCAGAATGGTACTGTGCAAGAGGTTAGTAGGTGCTTTTTGAAAAATAGGATCCAATCGGTAAAAAAAAGTTTTGAAAAAACTGCATATTAAATCCTATCTTTGCCTCTTCTTTGGAAATTGAAATAGTGTGTTAAGCCTTAGCAGGAAAAGAAGCCCCTTTAACCTTGCTTTTTCCAAACTAATTTGAGCATAATACATTTTTTCTGTAGATATTTATTAACATAGCCTTCCTAAATGTAAAACAGATATCCACATATTTTAGCCACTTTTAATTATTTGCCTGTGAGGTCGCTGCAGATTCCAAGTATGCTCTTTTGTTTTGCTTAAAAATATCTACCAGCCCAGGGAAAGGACCCAAGGCTTGTTAAGGTGGGAATCGACCATGATGGAATACCCTGGTCCTGCTACACGCTGCAGTGGCACACACTTTGAAAGGGTGCACTTTGGTGCACACTGAGAAATCACTGTCTTATTGATAAACAACTCCTCATGTTATTAAACAACAAATGAGCCCTCACAAAGTCTCTTTAAGGGAAATACAGGTCAACATTTATTGCCAGACTCCAGCCCCAGCTGCCTACGTTGCTCCTCAGGCCTCACTTTGCCCACACTGCTAGTATAGCACAGATCACATGGGAATACAGTTAAATGTTTGTGTTCAGGCATCTAGAAGTTCCTAAAGTCACCCAGATTTCAAATATTCTTCTTGCTTTCCCTATAATTAACAAAAATATGTCAGAAATTCCATTGGATGCAAAACAGTTGCAAAAATTGATTAATTCAAACTGGTATGTTATACTTACAAAACATACAGAACAGGCCCAACTCACAAAAAAGAGAGGGAGGGAAAGAAAAAATTTTAATAAGGCTGAAGAAAAAATTGGAAATACTCAAGAAAAGTCCCATACACTTGCTACATTATCGATGCATAGTATTTGGTATGAATTCAAGTGCATTTTTCTAAAGACAAGGACCATCAAGGTCATATAAAAGTACTCCCCCATTCTGAGAGCAGAGAAAAGGAGAAGGATCTAGACAGTGGAGATAAGGTATGTCCATATGCACAGACTTTCTGCACACATTGACTTGCCCTCCAATCTGAAGTACTTTGAAATCCACTCAAAGTAATACATTTTTATTCTAGTGTCCAACTGATTATAAAGCAAAGGGAGAAATATAAATGGGTTTATGCATGAAAAACGTTCAACCTCACTGGTAATCATGGAAATTCAAATAAAACCAATTAAAGTTGTTTCCACTAAGCAAATTTAATAAATTATAACAATAAATGCTGAAAAGAATATAGATAAATAGGCACTCTCATAGACTACTGCTGGGAACATATGTCGGCACATCCTTTTTAAAAAGTAATTTGAATTTGGTCAGGCATATATATCAAGTAATTTTTATTTATGTTTTAATTTTTATTTTTTAATAGAGATTGAGTCTCACTATGTTGCCCAGGCTGGTCTCAAATTCCTGGGCTCAAGTGATCCTTCTGCCATCTATCAAGAAATTTAAAGCCTTCATAATGCTTGACCCAGAAATTCCATTCTGGAAAATCTACCCTAAAGAAGTAACACTAAATATGGAAAAAATATTTATATAAAACTTTATCAATGTATTTTTATGATAGCAAATAACTGAAAACATACCTAAGCTCCAACACCAAGGGAAAAGGTTGGTAATCTATGGTACATCTTCCAAATGGCACCTATTATTTACATTATAGTCACTAAAGAAGATATACAAGAATTATTTACTGTAACATTGTAATGGAAAATGTAACAAGAAAAAAATCAAAAAGTATACACAAGCTAAAAACAACAACAAAATACACACAAAAAAACTTGGAATTAAATATGATAAAATACAGTGTTTATCTAGGTCAGTGCTACACAGAGTGTGATCTGCAGACCGGCATCAGCCTGGGAACTGTTTGCTCCCTGTCCATGATAAGAACTTATAATAAGCATTTAGAAATATTTGGCAATTTGATATTGCTATGACATTCAGGAGGGTGTACCACGGCACTGTCTAGTTGAACAGAGTATAGACCAGCTTGACTGCTGTCCAACTCCAGTGGAGAATTACAGGTTACACAAGCTGCGTAGCAGTCACACACAGTAGGACATCACAGTCCACAAAGATTGGATATAAAAAAGAACTGCCCCTCTGCTGTAGGTAGCAGCACTGTGGGAAAATATTGTTATACTTCCATATGTTCAAAATTTTTTATAATGCTTTACAGCTATTACAAGAAAAAAACATTTTTTTAATGCAAGAAAAAAGAGAAAAATAAATGTCAGTGGACTGCTATGTTTGGAAAACTTTTCTATAGAAATGTAATATATACTGAGAGGCAGTATGACATCATGGTTAGGAAAATGGATTTTGGAACCAACAATCTTGGTTTGAATCCTGGCGCCACAATTTACTAACTATGGGCTAGTTGCTCAACCTCTCTGTGCCTCAGTTTATTCATGCATAAAATGGGCATAAAAACAGAACCTATCTCATAGTTAGTTACAGGGCTCAGCAGGATTAAATATTCAAAAAATACAAGGCACTGGAACACAATAAGCTCTACGTAAGTGCCCACTATTATTATCACAAGTAATGGGCATGGGTGACAGCCACAGTCAGACCATATCTCCCCCAATGTCTTATTTGCAACATGGGTCAAGAGGAGTGGTATATGTGGTAATAACAGCAAGTAATATTAAGTGCTTTATATGAGCTCAGTTCCATGCCAAGCACATAACATGAATTAGCTCCTTAATTATTAACACTAGAGATCGGGTATTGAGTTCTTATGCCCATTTTGTAGATGGGAAAACCAAGATTCAGAGAAATGAACTGACATGCCCAAGGTCACCAAGCTATTAGGTCTGTCTCCCTCCAGGACACTGCGCTAGGCACAGGACGACAGGGGTCCCTAGAGGCTAGACTGTGAACCCTTTATAAAAGTAGAAATGCCCTGTATCTCACTTCTGCTCTTACAAGGGGTTCACAGTCTAGCCTCTAGGGACCCCTGTCCTCCTGTGCCTACCCCAGTCAGGGCTCTTACAATAGCCAGGGTCACCAGCCTATTCAAAAGACCAGGCCAAAATAAAAATCCAGAACTTGTTTCCAGCCAGGGCCCTCACCTGGTCCCTGTCACACAGGCCAGCAAACAGCAGCTGGTCTTCCTCCGCAGCCTGGTTGGGGTGTTGTTCTCAGGGAGTGATCCAAGTCCCAAGGAAGGCAGCTCTTGGAATGTAACAGGAGGATGGAGGGGCTTGTGAGTCATTCAACACTCCCTCCTCACCATGGCTTTGGATGTAATTTATTATCTTCATCATTTGGGTGTCTGCTCCTAGTTGGCTGGGGGTTGGTGAAGCAGTCATCCCTAAAAGGAAATCAGCCTGTTAACAAGTCCCATTTCTCCCTGCCAAATGGACTGGAAGCAGAGGGAAGGACACTGGCAGGGCCCAGCTGTTCCTGGGCCTGGAGGAATTCAAGGGGGCAGAGAGGCCCGTGCTAGGCTAGTGGAACACTTAGCAACCACTGGCTTCAGACCTCCGCATGTGGATGCTCTTCCATGACTTCCTCCTCTAGTCAGAAATCGGCCCTCCACATCCAGAGGAGTGTGAAATCTCTAAATGTTTATCCTCAAAGTTGAAGGAAAAAAAAAAAAAAGACCTTCCCCCAGAAAACGGGGGCAGGAGACTTGGGAATGGAGAGATGGTTAAGAACACACAGGATTTCGCCTTGAAATCCGGAACATCCTGTCTGGATCAACATGCTGAAGCTAGGAGCCTGAGAATTTGTTGCCTAAAAATGTGTGGCAAAGAGAAGTATCTCCAATAAGATTAGAGATCGGGATAACTTTTCGTTTCCACTGTCTCTTTTCAAGACTGAATTCTTAACAAGAATAAGAGTTTTACTAAAATGTGCATAGGTGTTTTTCTTCCCTAGCATTTCCTTTTTGGAGAGCAATGTGGTAAAATCCAGCAAAATCCAAACTTAGAAACATTTTGCCTCAGCAATTCCACCTCTAAGAATTTATTGTGCAGATAAACTGGTGTAGAATGTTGTTTGCAAGCATGTTTAATGCAGCATTGTTCAGAGTAGCAAAACACTAAAAAAAAATTAAGCTGGGTGCAGTGGCTCATGCTTGTAGTCCCACCTACTGGAGAGGCTGAGGCAGGGGGATTGCTTGAGCCCAAGAGTTCAAGTCCAGCACAGGCAACACAGCAAGACCCCATCTCTAAAAATAATAATAATAAAAGAAAGGTATGATTAAATAAATTATCTTTCAGCCTATAAAAAAACTTAAATGTTCACCAATAGGGAACCTGGTAAACATCTTTATGCACTGAGTGGCACATCCAAGCAAGGCACAAAGCTGTTTATAAAAATGAGGTCAATCCCCATGTGAAACATATCCAGGACAAATAGGTACGTGAAAAAGAATAAACCGCTGAACACTCTTAACAACAGTATTGCAGTTGTATATAAACAAAACAAGGACAGGACAGGACAGGAAAGGAAAGGAAAGGATAAAGGAAGAAAGAACAAAACAAGCATTTCTGACAGGCTACACCAGTACTGTCAAAGCCTGGAAGTAAAAAAGAGGGGGACTTTACTTTTCAGTTTATATTTCTACCCTTTAAAAATTCTGTTTTACCATAAACCTAAACAGTTTTAGCTAGGTTAATACACATATAAGTCATAATACCAACTGGTTAAACGTACTGTGAACAAGATGAAGTTCCATGTGAGCGAAGACATAAAGCTTGGGCAATGCCTGGCAGGGGATCCTATTTCTGGAATGCCCACTGAGAGCCAGGTCCTGTTTTAAATACTTCACAAGTATCAATTCCTTTCATCTTCAAGACAACCTTATGAGACAGCTGCTAGTCATGCCATTTTGCAGAGGGGGAAACTGGAGCTCAGAGAGAATGATGAACCTGTCCCAGGTGACACAGTCAGTGTGTGCTAGGACCAGGCACTTTGCTTCCACGGCCCACACAACTCCCTCCCAGGCTTGCCTCGCAATCAACATTTGTTGAACAAATGGACAAATCTGACAAACTGCCAGCACCTTTAAAAACTAGAGAAATGGTAAATTATTAAACAGCTTCTATTGTCACTGTTGATTTATCATTATTAATAATTATTATTGATGAATGAAAAATACTTCAGAAAAGCCAGCTGTGTTATAGTAGGCAAAGAGTTACACTCTGGTATGAAGAAACCAATTGAAATCCCTGTTCTACCAATTAATAGCTGAGAGATCTTGGACAAGTCACTTCTCTGGGTCTCAGTTTCCTCATCTGTAAAATTGGGACCTCCCAGGGTTCCTGTAAGGATTAAATGTAATATCATACATGGGGGTCCCTAGGTGCTTGACATATGTTGGATATGTATACAAATAAAAGGAAAAGATGCTGAAGATGGAATAAACTATGCTCAGAGCATTGCCAAGAATAATCTTTCTTTTTCAACCTTCTGAGTTTTAAAAGTGAACTGAAAATCTTATATTCCAATGGTCTGAATAGGAAAGCAGGGTTTTAATTGTTCTGATTCTGCCTCCAAAATATTGATTTAGGACACTTAATACCATCTCCAAATGCCAGGCTTAATTTGCATTGGGTCAGAAGCTGGGCTGCCAAGTGTTGGCTGTTGATTTTAGGTGGAGAATTGGGAGGTCCTCCTGGCCAGCCATGAGCAAGCTTCACCTGGGACTCAGGAGAACTAGCCAGTGGAGGAGGCTGAGTCTTTGATGGATTTTCACTGTTTAATTAAAGTGCAGCTGGGGTCTGGGCTACACTGTACCTTTCAAGCAAGATATGTGTCATGGGTTGAACAACTAACCCAGGCTGAGCCAATCTGGCCAGGGCAAAGCCCAGACTTTGGCCAGGCCTCCCTATTACCCAGGAAGCCTGTGCTTCTAACTTTTAGAGGCTCCAGGGCTCATCTTCAGGAGCCCGATTCTCCAGGCACTGACCAATGCCTCCAAGGCTCATCTTCAGGAGCCCGATTCTCCAGGCACTGACCACTGCCTCCAGGAGTATCTCAGAATTAGAGTTCAAAAGCTGACCAACGGCTCCCAAACAGAGTCCCTGAAGACATGTGTAAAGCTGTTCTTCAGTAAACACGTTTAGTGCTTAGTTTACTATCTGGGGACTACAGAAAGTCTACACTCATGATTCATTCAAGTCTTTTTTTAAAATCATACAGTTGACCCTTGAACAACACCAGTTTGAGCTGTGAGACCCACTTATATGTGGATTTTTTTCAACCAAACGTGAATCAAAAATAAAGTATTTGCAAGATGCAAAACCCATGGAAAAACTTCCATAAGGCCTTTTCTTTTTCTCTTTTTTTTTTGTTGAGATGGAGTTTCGTTCTTTTTGCCCAGGCTACAGTGCAATGGCCTGATCTCGGTTCACTGCAACCTCTACCTCCTGGGTTCAAGTGATTCTCCTGCCTCAGCCTCTCCAGTAGCTGGGATTAAAGGCATGAGCCACCATGCCCGGCTAATTTTGTATTTTTAGTAGACATGGGGTTTCACCATGTTGGTCAGGATGGTCTCGAATTCCTGACCACAGGTGATCTGCCCACCTCAGCCTCCCAAAGTGCTGGTATTACAGGCTTGAGCCACCACGCCCAGCCCGCAGGGCCTTTTCATATAGGTGGATCCACAGAGCTGACTGCAGGACTTGAGTGTGCTCGGATCTGGGTATACACAAGGGTCCTGGGACCAATCTCTTGTGTATACAGGGGGTGATTGTAATCATAATGGAAAATTTCAGATACACCCAGAGTAGACAGAATACCACACCACCCTCCACAAACCCACCACCATTCTACAGTAAGGAACAACTTGTACCTACTCTTGATTCCATCTTTACCTTGACCCCTACACTGCATTATTTGATGCAAATCCTAGACATTTTATTGTGTCACCCACAAACATTTCAGTATGTACCTTGAAAAGACAAGGACATTTTTGGTGAGATAACCACAACATCATTCTTATACCCAGTACGTTTAACAATGATTCCTTAATATCATCAGATCTCCCATGAGTGTTTACATTTTCTTGATAGTCTCATTAAGTGACTTGTAGAAGTTGATTTGTTTGAAGCAGGATTCAAACAACTAGCTGGGTTTTGACTTTGAATTGTGGCTCTGGATTTTTCATCTTCTTTCTTCTTCCCTTCAATTCCTTCCTGGCACAGTAGTTGTGTGGGGGCATTCAAAGCCTAGTGATACCTCTTACTAATAATATGGCCTTGGACATGGAACCAAGCTCTCTGCTTCAGTTTCCTCACCTGAAAAATGAAAATAGTAATTCCCTATCCCATAGGGTTTTGTAAAAATTCAATAAAACAGAAAGTGTGAAATGCTTAGAACAGTGCCTGGCATAGGGTAAATACTTGAGTAATATTGGTTTTTATTGTTTCTCTTTTTCTAAAAGGCAATGACTTCAACAGCATCCAGGCAACCAAATATAGTTTTATGTGGGAAGAAAACTGAGTAAAAACCTGTACAACCACACATTTCCCCAGACCTCTGAGCTACTATTCAGAGGAAGGTAGAGGAGTGTGCCACTCAAGAGCGAGCTTCTGGAGCCAGACTGTCTGGGTTCAAATTCATGTCTTCCACTTGCTACCAGTGCCAAAATGAAACATGTGTTTGCCCAAACCCATTTCCTTTCCCCCAGGGCCAAGAACAAAATTATATTTCTCTTGCACTTAGGTGTGGCCACATAGCTAAGTTCTGGCCAGTGGGAAGTGGCAGATGTGACATATACCACATTCAGGCTGGTCCCCCAAGACCTCCCACTGAGTCCCCGCTTTCTTTCTCACCCACCAGCTGAGTGATAAGGATTTGAAAAACCTTCAGGAAGGTAGAGCCATTAGATGAAAGGTGCCTGGATCTCTGAATGACCATGTGGAAGACAACTCAATCAAAAACAATGCCACCAGGTTCTGCTGTAAGCAAGAAATAAGCTTATTATGTTAAGCTTCCAAGAACTTGGGGCTTATCTGTTATAGCAGCTAATGTTATCTTAACTAGTACACTAGTCTTGACTTTGGGCAAGTTACCTGGCGTCTCTGTGCCTCAGTTTCCTCATCTGTAAAGGGGCTAAGATGCTAATAATACTAATACCTATTTTGTGAGTTGTTAGGAAGACCAAATATGTCAACAGATGTAAAGCTACCACAGGCCGGGCGCGGTGGCTCACGCCTGTAATCCCAGCACTTTGGGAGGCTGAGGCGGGCGGATCACAAGGTCAGGAGATCGAGACCACGGTGAAACCCCGTCTCTACTAACAGTTTAAAAAAAAAAATTAGCCGGGCGAGGTTGTGGGCGCCTGTAGT
This sequence comes from Mandrillus leucophaeus, assembly GCF_000951045.1. Lineage (NCBI taxonomy): Eukaryota > Metazoa > Chordata > Mammalia > Primates > Cercopithecidae > Mandrillus > Mandrillus leucophaeus. The sequence continues at coordinate 683,984 of NW_012101291.1, forward strand.
CCCAGCTACTCGGGAGGCCGAGCCAGGAGAATGGCGGGAACCCGGGAGGCGGAGCTTGCAGTGAGCCGAGATTGCGCCACTGCATTCCAGCCTGGGCGACAGAGGGAGACTCTATCTCAAAAAAAAAAAAAAAAAAAGCTACCACATTACCTGGCCCATAATCGCACTTTATAAGTGCTTGTCCCTGATGTACTTACATTATTATTGTTATTAATACTAGTATTATTTGAAAAATAATGGTACATCATCGAGAATGTCTACGTTTCACTTACGTGTCAATCTTCGCTACTTTTCTGGGGTTTTTTTCTTTTTTTTACAATTTGGGGTTAAAATTGTTTCCAGCCAACAATTTCCAACTTAACAATAAAAGCCAGTGATGTAATGGGATTGTAACAATTTTCTTCACAGGAAATAGTTCAGGAGCACAACCACTCTGCAAGATGAAACACACCTAATACAAGATGCAGCATGTCTCTGGTGTCCCAGTCAGGGTTAAAAAATGGGAGGAGATCCAGTGTGCACCTTTTGGGGTTAACAGCCAGACATCTCATAAGGCTCAGGACTGAGGACATGTGCACTGAACTCTGTAAAATTTTAAAATACACTTCAGTGTATACTCCTAGGTATATACCTAAGACAAAGAAAAATATGTGTCCACACCAAAACTTGTACATGAAAATTCATAGTCACATTATTCACAATTGCCAAAAAGTATGACTATCCAAGTGTCCATCAACTGATAAACAAAATGTGGCATACTCAAATAATATTTTTTAGTCATAAAAAGGAATGAAATGGCCAGGTGCGGTGGCTCACGCCTGTAATCCCAGCACTTTGGGAAGTCAAGGCAGGCAGATCACTTGAGGTCAAGAGTTCGAGATGAGCCTGGCCAACATGGTGAAACCCCGTCTCTACTAAAAATACAAAAATTAGCTGGGCCTGGTGGCAGGTGCCTGTAACCCTAGCCACTTGGGAGGCTGAAGCAAGAGAATTGCTTGAACCCAAGAGGCGGAGGTTGCAGTGAGCTGAGATCGTATCACTGCACTCCAGCCTGAGTGACACAGCAAGATTCTGCCTCAGGAAATTTAACAAAAAAGGAATGAAGTACAGATACATGCTACAACATAGATGAAACCTTGAAAATATTATGCTAAGTGTAAAAGGCCAGTCACAAAACACCATATATTATTCCATTCCATGTATTATTCCATTATTCCATATATTATATATTATTCCATTATTATAACAATATACATTATTCCATTTACATGGAATGTCCAGAGCAGGCAAATCCAGAGAAACGGAAAGTAGATTAGTGATGACTTGGGGTTAGGAAATGGGGAGGGGAGGAGGAGTGACTGCTAATGGGTACAGGGTTGCTTTTTGGGATGATGAAAATGCTCTAAAATTGATTGTGGCAATGATTGCACAACTATGAATACACTAAAGACCACTGAATTATGTCATTTAAATGGGTGAATTGTATCTCAATAAAGCAGCTATATTAAAAAAGTTCCCACTCCTCCAAATGGATCAGACCACCTCTCCTCTGGACTTGAGCTTCCATCAGAAGGCAGGGCACGTTCCCAGCTCATAAGAAGTCTTTGGAATTCCGGGCTCTGTGTTAAAATCCAGGTCCATTTCTGTGTGCAAGTGACAATGACATGACACACACATGCTAATGAGTCTGAAGTGAAGATGAGAGGTCACGGCTGGAAGTGTAGCTTGCGGAGTTAGCAGCATATGCAGGTAGGAGATGAAACTGTCATCCACATTCACGTGAAAACTGATAACCCACTGATACCAACCCTGCACAAACACAACCTTCCAACCCCAGAGATACAAGCAGGGGTGCTGTTTTTCTTTTTCACACAAGAGCATAAGCTAAACCATGAATCACACTTCCCAGAACCAGTAATACTGAAAGGGCTAGGTAGCTGGAAGCCCAAATTACTTAAATCGATGTCATATCATCTGAAGAGGCGACATTAGTATCTCACAAACTGAACGACAATTGCCATCTAGCCAATTCACGGTCCTGGACTCCTGTTTCCCACCTGCTCCAACACCAATTTAAGCAATTCCGAACTTTGATCTCCACAGCAGAATGTCTCAGATTTATTGAAGCATCAGGTCCCAATTGTGCTAACATCCACCCTGGCAGGGCCATTATAAGGTGTGAAATCTGGGTGCCCATCACCCCAGCCACGGTCAGCACAGTGACAATCAGAAGGAACAAATCAATCTGCCTCTCTATAGTCATCATGAGAGCCTTGCAATTTACTGTAATGATGGCCATGGAGGAAATGCAGGTGAAGGGATCATTCTGTTCTCTGGGAACTTGGGCATGTGCTGAAGGAGCTGCTGAGCCCACCAAGAGAGGCCTTGCAACACTCAGCCAAGAGGCAGCTGCTACTCCTTACATGGGACTATTTCAGGACTTGCTTATATCCTGAGAGCTGCTTTAAAATGGAATTGTGTTACCCTCCTCCTGTGTTTTGCAAACAGCATCAAAACTGTTGGTTCCTGCTGCCCCAACTTCTCCCAGCTGTCATTATTAATTACCTGTCATCTGCAGGTCTGCCTCACCAGGGCTGGGAGCCAGGGAGAGCTCAGCCTCATAGTAAATAGGAAAACCCCTCCCAACAGAGAGGAAAGTTTATTTTCAAGTCTCAAGTGTGGGAGAATGGGGTGAGGGAGGCAAGGACCAGGGTCCCTTTGTGAGCCTCCCCACTGACCTCTACTTTGTAGGGCCAGGAGTTCTGATTCCACATACAGACTACAGCAGCTTCTGCTCCTTACCTACTCAGCTAGGGTCGTAACCTGCCTGCTACATTCTGCCAGCTTCTGTCCCCATGTCTCTGAATCTGAGACCTCACCCTGGACTCTGAGGAGTCTCCTTGATTCAGGACTCAGGCACTCGAGAGATGCCAAGAATTCTCTGCGCAGAATCTCTGCACCCTGCCATCTCACTGTCCACTTCAACAGACCTGGTGTGCCCTGCTTCCTAAACGTGGTGATTAGAACTACAGACCCCTCCTGAATTCCTCTCTCCTTCCCCATCCCCACCAGGAGCTCCCAACACATCCCACAGCCAAAACCATGCTGGCCAAGACAAAAACTGCTTTCAGAATAATCATTGTGAATTGAAAAGTCAATGTAATACTGCAGTTGGCAGACTAAGGATTCTGCCTATGAATGTATCCTCGAAAGAAACGAGCACATAGTCTGCTCCACCTGGGTTCGTGTCACCAAAGGAGCAGAAACAGGCCCCCAACCGTGCCCCTTGGTAGTTCATCATCATCCCCAGGAGATGGGCTGCATTTTCATGAAGAGCCTCATTCACGGCTCCTCAGAGCCAGGCTGCTTTTCAGAGTAGAAGAGGTGCATTGCCTCTGGATTTTAAAAGAGATGAGGGAATGAGTGAATGGAAAGGAGTATGATTCAATGATGAAATAAATGCCCTGACACATCCCTCCCAGGGAGAGCATCCACCTCCTCCAGTGATTCCCCAGAAACACTCCCTGAGGTGTCAGGTGTGGTAATGACATGCTCCAACTAGCTCAGATCCATTCTTCAGAGATGCAATGAGATACCTGCCTACTGACTTCTAATGCAGGTAGAGGAAACTGAGCCCCTGAGGCATCAGCCCAACCCACTCTGTCAAAACAGAGCTGAAACTCAGGTTCCCAAAGCCCATCCCTTCTCTTGTTGCCCTGGAGGGCAAATGGGTGGGAGGGGATCCCTTTGCTGGCTTCAAGACCCAGCTTGAAATCACCAGGTCTCCTAAGGGTTCCACTTAAATGCGTCTACTGCAGCACTCAGCCCATTGTCTTGCAATTATCTCCCATGTGTCTGTAATTGCCAAGTTCGGGGTAAGTCCAAGAACTCAGAAGCTGGGAGGTGGGGAGAAAAGTGTGCAAGAGAAAGATTTTTCTTGACCAGACCTCCACTGGGTCTCACACAGGAGTGGCTAGGGCTCAGAGGGGAAGAGGGGATGGTGGTGGTGCTTCCCAGGCAGCTTCAAGGATGGCACTTCCCAAGGCAGCCACACCCTGGGCTCTGTCAGAAGGGAGTAGACACGGGTGATACACAGGGCCATATATGGATGGAAAGATGGCCATAGAGAACGTTCTCAAACAAAGGCCTGCCTCTGAGCACGTTAGTGGCCAGGCTGGAAATCTCCTCTCCCTGACCCATCACCCTCCCATCCTACCTCTTAGGTAACCTGGCCCTTCCAGCCCAAAGCAAATAGAAATTTTCAGCCTCACAATGTTGATTTTAACTTCCAAGCAACCTATCAGAGGGATCACTCAGACTTAACAGCAATCATTTCTTCTTGGCTATCAGTTCTAACCTACTGATGATAAACAAGCTAATTATCACACTCTGGCCCTGTAATTGCACTTTTAGGACTTTATCCAAAGGAAAGTACTCTTAATTTTTTTTAAAAAAGCTTTAGGTTGCATTATTTACAGAAGAAAAAAAAATGAAGACCAAAGTAAACAAGAAAATCACTCAATGGACTATTATGTGCCTATAAAATTGTGTTTAATAGGATTTATAACACAAAAATATTTACATCATAATAAATGAAGAACAAAGATAAAAAACTTATCTTTACAACATACATAGCATACTCACAACACTAAAAAAGAAAAAAATTATAATAAAGAATAGAAAGAAATGAAGCAAAACGCTAATAGCTGTTGCCTTTGAGAGCTGGAACTTTGCACAATGGTTTTATCTATTTTTCCATAAATCCCATAAGCATGGGCTAATTTTATAATGGGGAAGGAAAAACTTTTATTAAAAAAATCAGATGGTAAATGATTTGATTCATTCTTCTTTCCCCCAAGAGTGTGCAGTCATTAAGAATGTTTCTGTTCAAGCTGATAAAAGTTCACTGCCTCTTCCATTCATGGCCTCTCATTGCCCTAAAGCTGGTTCGAAGCAAAGACAGTGACACTGGTCACAAGTCCGTTTACTAAGGCTTTGGCAGGCTGGCCTGTTCCAAGCAAACAGAATTATTGAGGAGACCACCCCTCATATCATCTTATGCCCGATTTCTGCTTCCAAAGAAAGAAAAAGTAAAAACTAAAAGGCAGAAATGAAATCCACAAGCAGACAGCCCGGTGCTGCACCCTGGGCCTGGTAATTAAAGATCAACCCCTGACCTAATCCGTTATGTTATCTATAGATTACAGACATTGTATAGAAATGCACTGTCCTGTTTTGTTCCGATGCAATTACCAGTGCATGTAGCCCCCAGTCACGTACCCCATGCTTGCTCAATCAATCACGACCCTCTCACGTGCACCCCCTTAGAGTTGTGAGCCCTTAAAAGGGACAGGAACTGCTCATTCGAGGAGCTTGGCTCTTGAGACAGCAGTCTTGCCAATGCCCCTGGCCGAATAAACCCCTTCCTTCTTTAACTCAGTGTCTGAGGAGTTTTGTCTGTGGCTCGTCCTGCTACATTTCTTGGTTCCCTGACCAGGAAGCAAGGTGATTGGCAGATGGTCGAGGCAGCTCCTTAGGTGGCTTAAGCCTGCCCTGTGGAACATCCCTGCAGGAGACTCCGACCAGCCCAAGCGACATGGTTCCTGAGAGCGCTCCCAGGTAGGCATTTGTCCCGGTGGGATGCCTCGCCCAAGCAGTGTGTGGCAGGCTCCTGTGGAGGATCAACGCAGTAGCTGAACACCGGGAAGGAATGGGCACTTGGAGTCTGGACATCTAAAACTTTAAGACTAGTCTTTGAAACTTGTCCACTCCATTTGAGTGGAAGCGTGGCCTGATCATCCACGGTGTGCCTTTATTGGCACTTTGGTTTTGGTTTTGACTTGGTTTGAAATGCTTGACAGGACCGGTCTTGGGAGCTTGCCTACTCCATTTGAGTGGAAGCGTGGCCTGATCACCCACGGTGTGCCTGTACCAGCACTTTGGTTTTTGTCTTTGACGTGACTTGGATTGCTTGATACTTTGGTTTTAGTTTTGACCTGGCTTAGATTTCTGGATACTCCGATTTTGGTTTTGATTTTGGTTTGGTATAAACTACAAAAGTGTGTGTGTGTCCTTTTTACCCATTCTTTGTTTTGTAGTGAGCGTAGTGTTTTGTCTCGACGAAACATGGGTGAGGCACAAAGTAAGCCCACCCCACTAGGAACTATGTTGAAAAATTTCAAAAAAAAGGATGTAAAGGAGACTATGGAGTACTATGACACCAGGAAAACTTAAAACTTTGTGTAAGATAGACTGGCCAGCATCAGAGGTACGTTGGCCATTAGAAGGAAGCCTGGACAGGTCCCCTGTTTCAAAGGTATGGCACAAGGTAACCTGTAAGCCAGGGCACTCAGACCAGCTCCCGTACATAGACACTTGGTTACAGGTGGTTTTAGACTCCCTGCCCCTAACACACAGTGGTTGAGAGAACACCAGCATAAGCAGCTGGCAGAGGCAAGGAAAGACCAGCAGAGAGAGAGAAAGGAAAGAGATAGAGAAGAAAAGAGGCAAAAAGAGAGAGGAAGAGACAGACAAACAAGGAGTCAAGGAGAAAGAGAAAAAGAGAGAAGCAGAGAGAGAAAAAGAGACAGAGGCAAAAGGAAAGTCAGAGAGAGAAAAGTCAAAGACAAGAAAGAAAGAAAGAGAAAGAGAAAGAAAGAGAAAGAAAAGAAAGAAAAGAAAGAAAGAAAGAAAGAAAGAAAGAAAGAAAGAAGATTTAACATTAACCACTGAAAATCCCCTTAACCCAGCAGGTTTCCTAACGGGGATCTAAATCTTAATTATCATACGAAGGTCTGACCAGACCTAGGAGGAACTCCCTTCAGGACAGGATGATCGATGGTTCCTCCCGGGTAATTGGGGGAAAAAAAAAAAAAAGCCATCTATACCAATTCTAATTTGGACAAAACAAGGTCTTATTAATAGCAAAGGATAATTAAAATCCCAAACTTACAAGGTTTTCAACAAAAGTAAAGTTTGCTAAAAGTTAACAGTGTAGCATGTATTATAGTAACTTCTATTATTGTGGCCTTAGACAGTCTAGTCCACAGACATGAAAAAACGTTCAC
>NW_012101291.1:695105-697530 GCF_000951045.1 Mandrillus leucophaeus
TCTTCTTTCCTAGTCTATTGCTGACCATCTAGTTATTAACGTAACCAAGTCAATTTCGCCTCAAACTATTGCATTTAATGCTTGCCTTGCTATACACGGTGAGGACTTGCCAAGTCAAAGACAGCTCTCTACTTCAGAAAAGTACTTCTGTCCCTCCTGACTCTCCTCAGACTGGGCATTAGTAAACTAAAACCATGTAATCCAGGGAGATTTTGATAAAGACCCCAGTGCCAACCAGGAGTCTTGCCCCCCGATGTAGAGCTTTCATGCCATAGTTAGTCCAACGTTCTGTGGATCACTACAGAGCAAGGATGGACTGTCCCAAATGGTTTTTGTAATTTCCTAAAACCATACATTCATTTTACTAGAGGATCACAGAAGTTAAAGACTTCAAACAAACTTTAGTAATTAAGACAGGATACCAACATGTAAATGCCTGGTTAAAATGGATCAAATATTCCATCTGCACATTAAACAAAAACAATTGTTATGCTTGTGCACATGGCAGGCCAGAGGCCCAGATTGTCCCCTTTCCACTAAGGTGGTCCTCTAGTCGACAAGGCGTAGGCTGCATGGTAGCTCTTTTCCAGGATTCTACAGCCTGGAGTAATTAAGTCATGCCAAGCTCTCTCTCTGCTATATCCCAAAGTCCAGCACCCTGCGGGTCAGCCCCCAAAGGCCATCCAGCCTCCGTCTCCCAACACTAAGTTCACTATGTGTCTCTCACGACAGGGAGGAAACAGCGTTCCTTGGAGACCTGAAAGGATGCAGTAAGCTTAAGAATTTTCAAGAGCTTATCAATCGGTTAGCCTTTGTTCATCCCCAAGCAGATGTATGGTGGTATTGTGGTGGACCTTTACTAGGCACTCTGCTGAATAACTGGAGTGGCACTTGTGCTTTATAGCCCAATTGGCTATCCCTTTCACCCTGGCATTTCACCAACCAGAAGAAAAAAAAATAAGACATTGTAAAGCGAGAGAAGTCCCTTATAGGTCTTTCGACTCTCATGTCTATTTAGACACAATTGGAATCCCACGAGGAATACCAGATCAATTTAAAGCTTGAAATCAAATAGCTGCAGGATTTAAGTCAATATTTTGGTGGGTGACAGTTAATAAAAATGTAGATTAGATAAACTACATCTATTACAACCAACAGCAACGAGTTTATAATAAGTTAAAAGAAAAACTCATGTCGGCCCTAGCCCTGAGGCTACCCGACCTGACAAAGCTCTTCATACTCTATGTGTCAAAAAGTGAAAAAATGACAGTTGGAGTTTTAACCCAGACTGTGGGGCCCTGGCCAAGGCCAGTGGCCTATCTCTCAAAACAAATAGACAGGATTTCCAAAAGCTGGCCTCCAGGTCTAAAAGCCCTAGCAGCAACAGCCCTGTTAGCACAAGAAGCAGATAAACTAACCCTTAGGCAAAACCTGAATATAAAGGCCCCCCCATGCTGTGGTAACTTTAATAAATACCAAAGGACATCATTAGTTAACAAATGCTAGATTAACCAAGTACCAAAGCTTGCTAGGTGAAAATCCCCACATAACCACTGAAGTTTGCAACACCCTAAACCCCACCACCTTGCTCCCGGTATCAGAGAGCCCAGTTGAACATAACTGTGTAGAGGTGTTGGATTCAGTTTATTCTAGCAGGCCCAACCTCCGCGACCATCCTTAAACATCAGTAGACTGTGAGCGGTATGTGGACGGGAGCAGCTTCGCCAACCGCTGCAAAGTGACTCTGAAGAAGATGACAAGCCCTGCTCCAGTCACACCCGGAAGCTGACTGGTCCACGCACGGCCAAAGCATGAGAAAACTCATCGCAGGATTCATGTTCCTTAAAATTTAGACTTTTACAGTAAGGACTTCAACTGACCTTCCTCAGACTGAGGACTGCTCCCAGTGTATACATCAAGTCACTGAGGTAGGACAAAAGGTTGCTATAGTCCTATTATTTTATAGTTATTGTAAATGTACTGGAACTCTAAAAAGAACTTGTTTGTATAATGTTATTCTATACAAGGTATGTAGCCCAGGAAATGACCAACCTAATGTGTGTTATGCTCCATCTGGGCCTCCCATGACCACAGTTTTTAAAATAAGATTAAGGACTGGGGACTAGTGAAGGCTCATTGATACGAGTAAAGTGTTAGCCAAAACAGAAGAAAAAGAGGTGCCCAAACAAGTCACCTTAAAATTTGATGCCTGTGCTGTCATTAATAGTAACAAGTTAGGAATAAGGTATGGTTCTCTTAATTTAAAAAGAGGCTATATGGCAGAAAATAAGTACATCTGTCATAAATTAGGACTGTGTGGAAATAAATGTAAATACTAGTCTTGTGTCATTTAGGCCACTTAAATTAAAAAAAGAAATGAAAAGGATCCAGCCCACCTTCAGAAATGAAAAAATGGCCCTTCCTG
>NW_012101291.1:700418-703088 GCF_000951045.1 Mandrillus leucophaeus
AGGGGGGGTGGAATTTATATAAAAGGAGTGTTATATGGTAAATTCTTGTCCTGAAATAAATTAACTGGTTGTTTAAAGAAAGAAATGTTTGCAATAAGCCAGAAAGTTAAGGCATGTTGAAAAATTGCCTGTAAAAGTCATGAAAGAAAAAAAAAGTTATTAAAAAAGTGTGTTAAAAAATTTATGCAAAAAATGCTGTATAATTTAAAAGTAGCTAGGCCTCCTAAATGTAAAACTATTGAAAAATAAAACAGTTTATATGCAAGATGTATAAGAAAAGTAAAATATACCTTTGGTAAAAGGATTATAAGGAGGCATAAGAATGTACATTTTTACCTACATTAAAAAGTTTAAAAAAAATTATTCTTTTGAAGGTTTAAGCAAGTTTTTAAATGTTAATTTTAAAGAAAATTCTGTGTATAAACATATTAGCTAAAGTTAAAGAAGTATCATCCAGTTTTTCTGTGAACTGGACATTAAAGTAAAAGCAAAACAGGTTTTTCTTAAAGCACCAACCTTCTCTTTAGCAAAAATTATAAAAGGTTAAAAAGAGTCTATAAAATCTTACCTTATGGTCAAACATTAAAAATCAGATAAATATGTCTACAAGGTTTTATTAAAATTAGGTTTAACATTAATAACACACCAATATAAAAATAAAATTTAGCTTATCTGGTATAAAAATCATACGAGAAGCATTATTAAATGTAAAATAATATTTGGCTTTCTTTGGTTTAAAAACTAATAAAAATAGGTGCTAAAGGAAATCTCTCAGTAAAAAGGCACCAAGGACTATAAAGTCCACAGCCAAGGTCCCCACATTTAAAACAAAAGGTAAATTTCTTAGAAATTATATACTTGGTTTATCTTCCACCTTCCTTTCTCTCAAAAACTAGAAGTCTTTTAGCACATGTACTACCCCTAGAATTTCTGGTAAACCAGCACCAGCCTGAAGATCACATTCTCATCAAAAGATGGAAAGAAGAAAAACTCAAGCCAGCCTAGGAAGGACTCTGCCTTGTGCTGCTAACCACCAAGACCGCTGTGCATACAGCAAAAAAAAAAAAAAAGATGGATTCATCACACCCGAGTCAAGAAAATGCCACCCCCTCCAGAGTTGTAGGCCATAGTCCCAGGGGAAAACCCTACCAAACTAAAGCTAAGAAAAATTTAACTCTTTTCATCTATTCTATTACTCTTTCTTCTTTCCTAGTCTATTGCTGACCATCTAGTTATTAACGTAACCAAGTCAATTTCGCCTCAAACTATTGCATTTAATGCTTGCCTTGCTATACACGGTGAGGACTTGCCAAGTCAAAGACAGCTCTCTACTTCAGAAAAGTACTTCTGTCCCTCCTGACTCTCCTCAGACTGGGCATTAGTAAACTAAAACCATGTAATCCAGGGAGATTTTGATAAAGACCCCAGTGCCAACCAGGAGTCTTGCCCCCCGATGTAGAGCTTTCATGCCATAGTTAGTCCAACGTTCTGTGGATCACTACAGAGCAAGGATGGACTGCCCCAAACGGTTTTTGTAATTTCCTAAAACCATACATTCATTTTACTAGAGGATCACAGAAGTTAAAGACTTCAAACAGACTTTAGTAATTAAGACAGGATACCAACATGTAAATGCCTGGTTAAAATGGATCAAATATTCCATCTGCACATGAAACAAAAACAATTGTTATGCTTGTGCACATGGCAGGCCAGAGGCCCAGATTGTCCCCTTTCCACTAAGGTGGTCCTCTAGTCGACAAGGCGTAGGCTGCATGGTAGCTCTTTTCCAGGATTCTACAGCCTGGAGTAATTAAGTCATGCCAAGCTCTCTCTCTGCTATATCCCAAAGTCCAGCACCCTGCGGGTCAGCCCCCAAAGGCCATCCAGCCTCCGTCTCCCAACACTAAGTTCACTATGTGTCTCTCACGACAGGGAGGAAACAGCGTTCCTTGGAGACCTGAAAGGATGCAGTAAGCTTAAGAATTTTCAAGAGCTTATCAATCGGTTAGCCTTTGTTCATCCCCAAGCAGATGTATGGTGGTATTGTGGTGGACCTTTACTAGGCACTCTGCTGAATAACTGGAGTGGCACTTGTGCTTTATAGCCCAATTGGCTATCCCTTTCACCCTGGCATTTCACCAACCAGAAGAAAAAAAAATAAGACATTGTAAAGCGAGAGAAGTCCCTTATAGGTCTTTCGACTCTCATGTCTATTTAGACACAATTGGAATCCCACGAGGAATACCAGATCAATTTAAAGCTTGAAATCAAATAGCTGCAGGATTTAAGTCAATATTTTGGTGGGTGACAGTTAATAAAAATGTAGATTAGATAAACTACATCTATTACAACCAACAGCAACGAGTTTATAATAAGTTAAAAGAAAAACTCATGTCGGCCCTAGCCCTGAGGCTACCCGACCTGACAAAGCTCTTCATACTCTATGTGTCAAAAAGTGAAAAAATGACAGTTGGAGTTTTAACCCAGACTGTGGGGCCCTGGCCAAGGCCAGTGGCCTATCTCTCAAAACAAATAGACAGGATTTCCAAAAGCTGGCCTCCAGGTCTAAAAGCCCTAGCAGCAACAGCCCTGTTAGCACAAGAAGCAGATAAACTAACCCTTAGGCAAAACCTGAATATAAAGGCCCCCCCATGCTGTGGTAACTTTAAT
>NW_012101291.1:707603-719647 GCF_000951045.1 Mandrillus leucophaeus
TAGTAATAACCAATCCCCTTGATCCTCGCTGAAAAAAAGAGGAGCGTGTGACCTTAGGAATCGACAGGGCCGGACTGGATCCTCGAATAAATATCTTGGTTTGAGGAGAAGTTTACAAACGCTCTCCTGAGCCAGTGTTTCAAACTTTCTATGATGAATTAAATGTGCCAGTACCAGAAATTCCAGGAAAAACAAGAATTTTTGTTTGTTTGTTTTTGCAATTAGCCGAGCATGTAGCACAGTCTCTCAATGTCACTTCATGTCATGTATGTGGAGGAACTGTAATAGGAGATCAATGGCCATAGGAAGCCCGAGAATTAGTACCTACAGACTCAGTTCCTGATGAATTCCTGGCTCAAAAGAATCACCTTGATAATTTCTGGGTCCTAAAAGCCTCAATTATTGGACAATATTCCATAGCTAGAGAAGGAAAAGAATTCACTCACCCCATAGGATGACTTAGTTGTCTGAGACAGAAACTGTATAACAGTACCACAAAAACAGTCACTTGGTGGAGTTCAAATCACACAGAGAGAAATCAATTTAGTAAATTCCCAAAGTTACAAACCGTGTGGACCCACCCAGAGTCCCACTGGGACTGGACAGCCCCCCACTGGATTATACTGGATATGTGGGCATAGAGTTATGCCAAATTACCTGACCAGTAGGCAGGTAGTTGTGTTACTGGCACTATTAAACCATCTTTCTTCCTACTGCCCATAAAAACAGGTGAACTCCTAGGCTTCCCTGTCTATGCTTCCTGCAAAAAGACAAGTACAGCTATAGGAAATTAAAGAAAATGATAAATGGCCCTCTAAGAGAATCATACAATATTATAAGCCTGCTACTTAGGCACAAGATGGCTCGTGAGGATACAATACCCCCATTTACATGATCAACCAAATCATACGGTTACAAGCTGTCTTAAAAATAATCACTAATAAAACCGGAAGAGCCTTGACTATTCTGGCCCGGCAAGAAACTCAGATGAGAAATGCTATCTATCAAAATAGATGAGCTTTTGACTACTTGCTAGCAGCTGAAGGAGAGGTCTATATGAAATTTAACTTTACTAATTGCTGCCTACACACAGATAATCAAGGGCAAGTAGTTGAAGACATAGTTAGAGACATGACAAAACTGGCACATGTGCCCATGCAAGTGTGGCATGGATTTGATCCTAAGGCCATGTTTAGAAAATGGTTCCCAGTGCTAGGAAGATTTAAAACTCTTATAATAAGAGTTGTAATAGTAATAGGAACCTACTTACTGCTCCCTTGTTTGCTACCTGTACTTCTTCAAATGATAAAAAAGCTTCATCACTACCTTAGTTCACCAAAATGCTTCAGCACAAGTGTACTATATGAATCACTATCAATCTGTCTTGCAAGAAGACATAGGTAGTAAAAATGAAAGTGAGAACTCCCACTATTGAGTGAGAGTCTCAAAGAGAGGGGATAAGGGAGGAGACCACCCCTCATATTGTCTTATGCCCAATTTCTGCCTCCAAAGAAAGAAAAAGTAAAAACTAAAAGGCAGAAATGAAATCCAAAGGCAGACAGCTCGGTGCCACACCCTGGGCCTGGTAGTTAAAGATCGACCCCTGACCTAATTGGTTTTGTTATCTATAGATTACAGACATTGTATAGAAAAGCGCTGTGAAAATCCCTATCCTATTTTGTTCGGATCTAATTACTGGTGCATGCAGCCCCCAGTCATGTACCCTCTGCTTGCTCAATCGATCACAACCCTCTCACATGCACCCCCTTAGAGTTGTGAGCCCTTAAAAGGACAGGAATTGCTCACTCGAGGGAGCTCGGCTCTTGAGACAGGAGTCTTGCTGATGCCCCTGGCCGAATAAACCCCTTCCTTCTTTAACTCAGTGTCTGAGGAGTTTTGTCTGCAGCTCGTCCTGCTACATTATCACTTAGTAAATGCTAGTAGAACCAGATTTTAGGTAAGTCCTATGGCGATCCACACACCAAGCTAACATTTGTCCCAGGCCTGAACAAAAATTAAGCAGCTGCAATTAACTGAGGCTAGGCAAAGCTCACCAAAGGTGTGCCCTCCAGCCATCTTCTCCTCTTGGTAAGTTCTGTCTTTTGGGGGAGGGCTGAAGTGAGGAGACTCTTGCTGAGGAGGAATGATAGTGGCTCTGTGTCTGGCTGATTTTCAGTTGCCTTCATTTTGCACTTTAGTGAGGAAATGAAGCTGAGATGGGCAAGAGGGAATGGAATAGGTGTGGGAGGGAGAATGAGACAGACTTTGGGGAATTAAGGGAACTCTTAATCTCTCCTATGGAGTTTTGGTCTGTACATTACTTATCTCTCCTAAATCTTGCTATTGGGCTCTTTTACCATAGTCCTCCTTCATATGAATATGTACTAAGCCATTTCTGAAAAGCAAGCTTTTCTGGATGAAAACAAAGAAGTCAACTGGCCTTCACGTTCCATCCGGTCACCCCCCTCCCCTACCCCGACGCACCTCCTCCAGGCTCACTGCTGCCACTGCAGAATCAGTGCCCATAGACTCTAGGACCCTCTGGTCTCACAGGCCTTTGTCAAATAACAGGATTAACCAACAATGTCTTCCCACAAAAGGAAAAGAGATTCCTGGGGGCAGGGATGAGGCATTTTCATAAGCTACACACACACACACACACACACACACACTCAAAAATAGTGACCTGGATGGAATCTGGGGACCAGAAGGGTCATCCAAGGTTAGAGCAGAGTTTGGAGTAACCTGGGGACTCCCTCAACGGGAATAAGATGCCCAGTGATGATTCAGACAGTTAGTTAAGAAGCATTTTAGGGAGCATTGGTTAAGTACTAGGTAGTATGCTAGGCACCAAAGATACCACAATGGCTCCCCTCATGGCGTCTGCAGAAAAAAACAAAAAGAAAGGACACTGCCCAGGGCCTATGCAGGAGGAGGTCTCCTTGTGCTAGTGCTCTGGTCCTTGGGCAAAGTCCTCATTGAATTTCCTACTGATTTCAGGCTGCACAACCTATTGAAAACCTAACAGAATGTGTTTACATCTACTTTTTAATAGTATTTTATTTTTGAAATGATTGTAGGGCTTACCTCAAATGTTGTTCTTTGTACCATGACAGTGAGTGGAGATTTTAGATGCTTACAAATGTTTATATGAGGATTTCATCTCTTCTCCTGGACTAATGGCTGGAACATAATTATGAACTGTGCTTGTTAACCAAATAGAGATATTCCATGAGACAAGAAGGCTGATTCCTAATATGGAGGTGTCCTTGGGCCAGGGCCCACTTATCCTGGTATCCATCTCCTCCACCCGACACAGAGGTGCCTTCATTAGTAGAGGAAAGAAAGAGGTCTTTGTGATTATGTAATTCCCAGACCACCCTACACAGACAATAAAACTGAATGTGAGAGAAGCCGGGTAAAATAACAGCTCAGAAATCATAGAATACCAGTGCAGCAAGGGCCTAAGAGGTTATTTAGCCTAATCTTCTAATGTTAGAAATGGGCAAATAACACCAAAAGGGGAAGAGACCTGTCTAAGATTACATGGCCAGCTAATGGTGGGCTATTTTCATAAAGGTAAACATGGAGAAATTCATTCCACAGAAATTCTAATAACTATGTGTTTGATGATATTATGGTAAGCAGGAGGGCTCTCACCATAGTGTGTGACAAGTGGCTGCAATGCAACATGACCAGTGCTACCACAGAGTATAGACAAGGCACTGTGGGACCACAGAGGAGGAAGCCTCTCACTCTTCCTGGGGGCACTGGGGAAGGTTTTGTGCAAAAGGGGACTTCTGAGTTGGGTCTTTATGAATGAATAGAAGTTGGTTGTATAGGAAAGGAAAAAGATCTTTCCAGAATATGGAACAGCATGTAAAAGCATAAACATATGAAAGAACATGATGTGTTTGGGGGATAAAGAGTGGTTTCCCATGGTAAAAATGGAGATTTATCGGAAGGGAAATAGAGGAGACAGCAAAAAGGTAAAGGAAGGAGTAGCTGTGAAGGCTTTGGACAGCATGCTAAGAAGTTTGTCCTGGAGAGAAGTTATCTTTATGCTTTAAAAAACAATGTAGTGGCAAAAGGATGAAGAATGGGTTGAACAAAAATAGACCCATGACAGGAAGTCTAGCTAGGTGGATAACACAGTATTTCAGGTGGAAAATAGAGTAAATATTTTGAAAATGAACAAACAATCCAGAGCACTTGTGAAGGCTGAATTAAAGCAGTGATATTTAGATGGTAGACTCAGCAGGATTTCATAAAAGATGATTAGACATGAGGAATAAAATGGAGGATGGGGCAGCAAACTACTGCCCTTGGGTCATGTGCAGGCTGCCATCTATTTTGTAGAGCCCGAGTGCTGAGAATGGTTTTTACATTCTCATGTACATGTAAATGCTTCCTTCAATAGCTGAGAAGGAACAAAAGAAGCATCTTTCATGTAATTTCACATGAAAATCATGTGAAATTCAAATTTCAGTGACTATAACTAAAATTTTATGGGAACATAGCCAGCCACACTTGTTCATTGACCTATTGTCTATGGCAGCAAAGACAGAGTTGAATAGGACTCATAAAGCCTTAGATATTTACTATTTGGCCCTTTCAGAAAAAGTTGCTGACCTCCTGCAGGATTATCCAATTCAGTTAAAATCAGTTCATCTTTCCAGTTGCCCAGACCAAAACCTTTGGAGTCATCTTAATTCTACTCTTACCCGCCATCCAATCTTTCATCAAGATCTGCTGTATTTTAAAAATACATCCAGAATTTGACACTCACTCACTCCTTCCCTTGCTACCACTCTATTCCTGAACACAGCCATCTCTCAGCTGGGTCATTCTAGTAGCCTTTACTTATTTATTTGTTATTTATTGAGACAGGGTCTTGCTCTGTCACATATACTGGAGTGCAGTGGTGTAATCATGGCTCACTGCAGTCCCACACTCCTGGGATCAAGCGATCCTCCCATGTCAGCCTCCTGAGTAGCTGGGACTACAGGTGTGCACCAACACCCATGGCTAATTTTTTGTAGAGATGGGGTTTCACCATGTTGCCCAGGCTGGTCTTGAACTCCTGAGCTCAAGCAATCTGCCCACTTGGCCTCCCAAAGAGTTGGGATTACAGGTGTGAGCCACCATGCCCAGCCTCATTCTAGAAACCTTTTGCCTTATCTCATCTTTTGCTTCATCTCTGCCTGCTTCAGTCACTTAACACCATCTGAGCAATGGTGTTTTAGCACCATCAGTTAAAACAGAATTGAGATCACGCCATTCCTCTGCACAAAGTCTTCCCAAGTCTTCCCATATAACTCTGAGTAAAGGCCCAAGTTTTACAATGGCTTCCAGGGCCCTACACGTCCTGCCTCTCCCCTTTCTCTTGTTATGCCTGGGACCAACCCCCATTCCACAATCATGCTCACTCTCTTCTCCAGTCACATCAACCTCCTTATTGGTCCTCAATAATGTACCATGTCCACACCTGCCTCAAGATTCTTGCATCTGTCATTCCTTCCACCTGTAATGTTCTTTTCCAAGATATACATATGGTTCTCTCCATCACCTCCTTCAGATTGGGACTCAAATCTACCCTTCTCAGTGAGGCCTTCTCTAGCCATCCTACTTAATATTGACAACCATCCTCAGACCACAACCCTCCATTTCTCTTTTTCTTGCTTTATTTTGCTCTCTAGCACTTACTACCACTCAAACAAAAAACATACATTACCAATTTATCTTGTTTATTGCCTGTCTGCCCTATTAGAATGTAAGCTCCAGGAAGGCAGGAGTTTTTGTTTTGTTTTCCTTTCTAGTGCCTAGTACAGTGCATGGTACATGTTAGGCACTCAATAAATAATTGCTGAAAGAATGGGAATAATGGATCAGAAAGTGACTAGGAGATAAGAAAAGAGAAGCAGGTAGAGATAACTCTTTCAAGGCATCTGGTGAGTAACTAAAGAGGAAACCAGTTATCAGGAGATTTTCTCCAAATGGGAAAGACTCAAGCATATTTACAGAACGTCAGGGCAACAGAGTGGCAAAAAAAGATGGGATATGATAAATAGCATATCTGGGTATGCCAAGTCTGGGAGGAAGCTGAAATAAATGGCCTTATGAGCAAGAAGAGAAGGGACCTTCTTGGAAGGGACTAGGGCAGGAGGGGAGCACAAAAAGACATTTGCACATATGGATGGGACTGGCCGGATATGGTAGAAAGAGAACTTGAAGGAGCTCATAGCTGGTCTCAATTTTCCATTTGAAGATCCACGGAAGGGTTTTAGGGGCTATGGACAACAACTTGGGTTTGAATTTCAAGAGTCCACTTATATGCAAATTTTTAAAATAAATGTATTAGAAAATTTTTTGAGAACTGCAACAATTTGAAAAAATTACAGATGAATTTTGTGATCTAGAAGTATCAAAAAAAAAATTAAGAAAAAGTTAGATATGCCCAGGAGTTCAAGACCCACGAGGGCAACATAGCAAGACCGTGTCTATACAAAAAAGATGTACCTTGGAAAAATGAGAATGCACACTGATTAGAAGAAAAGGGAAGCTCTGCAGTGCTAAGGGTTCTACTCACTCTAGAAACCATAAATTTGTTGCAAGGTTTGTGGATTTTTCTCTAGCAACACTGGGCAGCCAATGAGAATCAAGTGGTCAGAACCAGTATTATTAGAAGAATTATGAAATTAAAGCCTTCATTGGATACTTCAGGTCCTGATCAAAATGTAAAACTCTGGGGGATAAAATCTTAAATGAATGGGTAAACGACAGGAATGACCAGTGCTGCCGGCCTAATTTGGGTGCCTTCAGCAGACAGGTACCATTCAAGTTGGTGTTCCTTGAAAGAGCACGTCTTAAGGACAGTTTCAGAGAAAGAAAGTTGAAAAGTGGCCCTCTGGCAAGTAGACTCTGAAAGGGTAGTGAAAGAATCCACACAGGAGGACCATGTCCAGCAGAAATGGAATTGAAAACCCAAAAGATGATGAAAAAGATCAACAGAGAAAAACAAAAGTCATTTAAGCTACAACTCATAAGAATGGGCTCAGATATTTTAAAGTGCTGAAATGTGTCATCTTGGGAAAACGGAGGATCTCACTTGCAACGAAAGATCCCTTAACTCCTAAAGGGACAAAACAGTGTCCCGCAGGCTCCATACAGTCATGGGCTACTAGGCTATTTACAGAACCTGAAAAAGTCAGTGCAGTCCATAACAAAAAGACTATTTCAAATTTCAAAGACCAATGAAAATTGAGTTGTCAATTTTAATAGCTACCATTACTTGTGCCATGCAATGCATTTTACATTGTCGATCTCATTTAAACCTCGCAACTTCCATGTAAAGAAGGAATTCTTATTCTCATTTTATAGATGAAGACACAGAGGCTTACAGGGGTTAAGTAACTTGTCTTAAGTCATAGAATAAATAAGGGATTGAACCAGAAATCAAATTGAAATGTATGTAATCCTAAAGACCATGCTTTTAACTCCTGTTCTCTCTTGGACTCTAACACTGTTTTTTCTTATGAAAACACAGGAATGATGACTAGTTGAGTGCATTCTTATGAAACTCATAGTCATTCTATGATGTAGGTTTCCTTAGGAGGACATTTTTTTACGTGAAATTATTGACTTAGAGTTGATCCTTGAACAACACAGGTTTGAACTGCAAGGGTCCACTTACACGCAAATTTTTTCAACAACTATATGGGAAAATATTTTTGGAGATCTGTGACAATTAGAAAAACCTTGAGATGAACCACGTAGCCTAGAAATATTTAAAAAAATAAGAAAAAGTTGCTCATGTCACAAATGTGTAAAATATACATCAATACTTGTCTGTCTTCTCATTTACTACCATAAAATGTAAACAAATCTATTATAAAAAGTTAGAACTTATCGAAATGTCAGAATGTATACATACACACAAAAACTGTGTGATGCCATTTGTAGATGAGAAAAAATGTAAATGTAAAGATTAAATCCTCACTGCACAAAATGAACTGTAGTACATACTGTACTACTATAATAATTTCACAGCTACCTCCTGTCGCTATTGTGGTGAACTCTAGAGTTGCAAGTATCTGCTTAAAACACCATATGACACCAATCATCTCCACGTGAACAGTTCATCTCTCCAGTAAATTGCGTACAGCAGTTAAAAGTGATCTCTTGAGATTCTCGCATATTTTTCATCATGTTTAGTGAAATGCCATAAATCTTGAATAACACCATGGGACTCTAACGAAGTGCCACTAAAGATGCTAGAAGTACTCCCAAGTATCAGAGAAAAGTCATGACATTATAAGAAAAGTTGAATTGCTTGATACGTACCATAGGTTGAGGTGTGCAGCTGTGGCTACCTGCCATTTCAGTCAGACGACATAAACTTACATTATCGATAAATGCAGCACAGTTCTGCAAATGTATTTTCCCTTCCTTATGATTTTCTTAATAACATTTTCTTTTCTCCAGTTTCTTTGTTGTAAGAATACAGTATATAATACAAAATATGTGTTGATTGACTATTATCAGTAAGGCTTCTGGTCAACAGTAGGCTATTAGTAGTTAAGTTTGGGGGGAGTTAAAAACTAAACACAGATTTTTGACCATATAGGGGGTCAATGTCCATAACCCCCACATAGTTCAAGGGTCAACTGTATTCTAACCAGTATCATAGCTTTCCATTTGTTGTGTCCTACAGTGGGGCACAGCAGGTACCAAACGAATGAATAGGAGTCCTTGGGCCTATGAGAACGCTACACCAAAGCACTGAGATAATTTGTGGACAGACTGATGGCAGTGATCTTGAGGAATGAAGAATGGGAGGTTCAAGAACACCAGAGAGAAAGTGGAAGAAGGCAGATTCCACAGAGCACAAAGCTGTGAGCTTATCCAGGATGCAGAGCAAGACCTGGCCTTATTATTACTGAAGTGATGGTTAATGGCACCCCACACCTACTAACCATCACTTCAGCACTGATCATTGAGATCCAGCACATACTCACTAAGGACAGTCATTTCAGACCAACCCACTGCCTTCTTTGCCTGGGCTTGCAGAAATACCATAAGCTGCAGCAAGCAGCTGGAGCTGGGTGGTGGCTGACCCTTCAGAAGTGGTTCTATGTTCTTCCATTCACCCATTTACAGCCCCTGGATTAGCTGACAGACTGAATGACGAATCAGGACTTTACAGTGAAATATAACAGGGATGAAAATAAGATCTTGCACTTGGTTTCAAAAACCCAACTGAGTAAATCCAAGATAGGGAAGGCTGTGATTTAGGAGCAACAAATATAAAAATGTCTTTGAGTAAGCTGATAGCAAGCTCAATGAGAGATCACAGTGTGACGTGGCTGGCAGAATAGTTAGAAGCAACCTTAGCTGCATTAAAGGAACATAGTGTCTGTGCTAGAATAAGGGAGGTGACAGTCCTAATCTGGGGTGGCTGGCCTGCACTACAGCTGTACTATGGTGACTTCTGGAGAGCTCACTTTGAGAAGGTCTGGTAACAGGTCGATCTGCTAGGTATTCTCCATTTCCCCCATCCCCACTGTGATCCATTCTCCGCACTGCTCTGTGCACTATGGAAGCTGCCCCTATATATTGCAGATCCCTTGCTCTGATGGGTTCCCACTGGGTTCAGCCCCAGTAGGTGATGCAAGGGCAAGAAGACAGAGAACATGCAGAATGTGCATTTCTTGTGCCACTCTCTTCTTGCTCTGTCTGCACATTTCTGACAGTGGCTGCATCCCTCTATGACTATAGTTCCAGTCCAGCAGCCCCTCGTCCATAGCCCCAGTTTGTAATAGGTTCCAATTTGCTTCCCTTGTCCCTCAGGCCTCTGAGTGATTAAGAGCTTCCCCCTGTTGCTAGCCCCTAGGGACCTCAGCATCCCGTCTTAGTTTCCTTAACCCTGCCCACAGCTCTGTCAATAGCCCCTTCACTAAACTATTTTCAAAATCTCAACAAATTGGCCTTTTTCCTGCAGGGACCCTGACTGAAACTAAAGAGAAAGGATGCAAAAGACCTTAAAATTATGTCTGTGAGGAATAGAGGATGTTGGGCCCAGTGGCGAGAAGACTCAAGAAAGCAGGATAGCCTACTTCAGCAAGGTATCAATAAAAGGCCAACACAGACTCATTCTCTGGCTCCAACAGTAATAGGTACAGAGAGATACATTTTGGGCTAAATATAAAATAAACCTTTCTACAGAGTAGGTAAAGATGGTTCTCCTGGTAGCAGATATTTTTTATTGCATGAGCTTCAATATTTCTCAGTTGCCCCATCTTAAACCAGATGAGACTATGTCAGGAATGCTGTAAGGAATAAGTTAGAAACATGGTCTAGAAAAGAGCTTTCCAAGCCAGGGTTTCATGATTTGCCACCAACTGTACACTACTCAGTGGGTTACCAAAATAACCAATGTGGGGAAACTTTCGTATGTTTTTGCTGCTTCTCGTTTCAATCTAAAGAACAGAAGTCTAGTTCTTCAAGTCTGATAATCCTGAACACTGAAGACGTTTTTATACTTTAAGATGACTCACAAACATGAAACATTTTACACAGCATCACAGCTTTCAAAAGGTTATTTCCAATTCACGGGCAATCTATTAAAAACATTTTTTAGGGGGCAAGAGAAGTTGATTAATGGTTACAAATATACCATTTGATAGAAGACGACCTAGTGTTAGATTGGTAAAATAACTATATTTTACAATAACCTCTTGTATATTTCAAAATATCTAGAATTCCAATGGTCTAGCATAGAGAAAAGGCAAATATTTAAGGTGATGGATATCCCAAGTACACTGATTTTGTCAGAGGCATGTGAACCAGAGCAACTCCATCTTGAATGGGGCTAGGTAAAATAAGGCTGAGTGAGACCCACTGGACTGCACTCCCAGAAGGTTAAGGCATTCTAACTTACAGGATGAGATAGGATGTCGGCACAAGATACAGGTCATAAAGACCTTGCTGATAAAACAGGTTGCAGTAAAGAAGTCGGCTAAAACCCAAAACCAAAATGGCGATCAGTGCAGACACTGGTCTTCTGCATTGATACACTCCCACCAGTACCATGACAGTTTACACATGCCATGGCAACGTTACCCTATATGGTCTAAAAAGAAGAGGCATGAATAATCCACCCCTTGTTTAGCATACCATCAAGAAATAACCATAAAAATGGACAACCAGCATCCCCAGGCTGCTCTGTCTATGGAGTAGCCATTCTTTTATTCATCTACTTTCTTAATAAACTTGCTTTCACTTTACTGTGTGGACTCATCCTGAATGCTTTCTTGTGTGAGATCCAAGAACCCTCTCTTGGGGTCTGGATTGGGACCCCTTTCCTGTAACAACTTGAGCTTTACATATTATATGAATGTATTAATCACATGTGCCCCAAAACTATGTACATCATGCATCAATTAAAAAAATGTTTAAAACAAAAAATTTTAACTCAGCAACTTCTATCTACACACCAATCTTCTATCTACACATCAGTGCTTCTTGAGAACTGCCACCTCAGTTTTCAAACCAAAAACCAGGACGCAAAATCTGCCCATGGGCAAAAATATTCTACATGCAAACTACCCTGAAAAAAAAAAAAAGAATAAGGTCGCCTCAGTTCACTCTGGTGGGGCGGGGGGAGGCCCACGACGATGTTTGTGTCTCACGCAGGTTTTCTCCTTTGGTGGGGGTTTATCGTGTATTACACCGAGGGCATGCTAGGTTTGCCAGTTTTTCGCTCATTCATTCAACAAACACTCGATGTCCACCTACTCCATTAACAGGGCCCTTCTCGGCCCTCGGGATGGACAAAAGATCCGAAGAGGCCAACGCCACGACGCCGCTATCAGAGGACGTCAGCAGGTCCAGGAAACGACCTGATTTTAAGGACCAATGAAGTCAACGAGTGAGAGTGACGGCGCCCAGGAAAGTTGCGGCGGAAACTTGGGAAATGCCAGCCTTCGGGCGCAGAGGGCGGGGCAGGGCCTACCGGATCGCGCTGCCTGCGGTCTGGGGCCCCG
>NW_012101291.1:719917-721929 GCF_000951045.1 Mandrillus leucophaeus
TGGCTTTCTTCCTCCGGGCCAGGGTCCCTCCGAGTTTCCCCAAGAAGGAATCATCTTTCTTGCGGGACGGAGGCGACTTAGGAGTGGGGGACTTGGGGACAGAAGGCGACTTCTGCGGGGAGGTGGCCATGGCGCGGCTCAGGCAGCCGCGGGCCGGTCGGGACGCGGAGCTGGCGCTGGGCTGACGCGGCGGGCGGCGGCGGCGGGCTGAGGCTGCGGCTTTCCAAACGGAAGCGGAATTATTCCAAGCATTTGAGGCAGCTCACGCTCGCCTTTCCCTTCCCTCGCTCCCTCCCTCGCTCCCTCCCTCGCACCGCCCTCTGCCCTGGAAGGAGCTGTGCTCCCGGGGCCGCGCCCTGCGCCCCTGGGTTGCCCCAAGCAGGGGGGATGCCCCAAAACTGCCACTTGCAGTACAGGAGGCCGTGTGTGCCCAGGTTGGGAGCGCTCGAGCTGGAAAGCTTCATTTACCCAGGCTCTGCACCCATCACACAGCCTGCGGCAAAGCAAATCTGAGAACCAACCCAACCCTGCTACTCTCCCAAGGTCTTCCAGCCGGGGCTGGTGAGCTCGCTCTTCCCCAGCACTACTGCCTGTGGAGTTATCAGGCCCACGTCTTGCGCCCACGAGACTGCAGCTCCTGGAAGAAATTACTAGAGTGAACCAAAATGCGTCCAGGCCCCACCAAAGTGGGCAGAACCAATCACTCCTGAACCTATTCATGATAGTCAGCCTCCTCTTCTCTACTCCCATCCGAGACTGAGAAGCCTGGAGTGCACAAGGGTAAAGCCGAGGCTGCTTATTGTAAGACATCCGTGTTTCTAGCAGCTTATATAAACGAAGATCACACATGGTAGTGGAAACATGAATGGGAAAAGCACAACCATGAGCTCCTACAGGACCTCCCAGAGAATTTATCCTGCTAAATAAAATCAAGACAGTGACAACCAGACTCTTGAGATAACAGGGGAGTCACACAAAGCACAGTGTTTGAAGGACTCATACTGGAAATGATTAAAAGGCACGTGTTATTGTGCTTGCCCGTCTCAAGTTCTCACTCGGGCTGTTTGTCCCTCTGTCTCTCTCACACACGGACTCACAGCGCCTTGGCAACTGTGTTTCCTCCTTATGGCCCCTTCCCTCTAGGCTACAGCTGATTGAACCTGGGTGAACAACTAATCCAAAGGGCGCTACTGCTTTACTGAAGAGCAGCCGATTGGCCAGCCCCAGTTAAGACTCTGCACTAAGCTGGAGAGACTGTTGTCAGAAGTTGTGCTCGTGACTGATGATCACTCGCAGTCAAGACTGGGGTGGCTGTTTCTAACTACGTGCCTGCTGACGAGCAGGGAAACAAAAGAAAGGAGCAAAGAAGTGCGCTCAAGAAGCCACTTGGTCTGCCTAATGGAAACCGTGGGGAGTAGCTGCTTGGACCTGGAATGTTTTCCCAGACCCCACTTGCACTTCCTGCCAAGGCCAGCTGTGCTTCTTCCCAGGAGCTGTTACTCAGCCTTTTATTAACCCATCCACCTTACCTTAGACTAAATAAACTGACAAGCAACAGTTTCAGAGTAGAACTAAAATTTAACAACCAAGACAGTCAATAGAGTCTCAACACTGTATAGGTTCATTTTATCTTTGCTTGAGAGTCATAATTTTACTTTTTTTTTTTTTTTTTTTTTTTTTTGGAAAATTCTACTTTAGTTGGCGCCTCTTACCTAACAGCAGAAAAGTCACGATGCCCGCTAGCCTGGGAGGATTACTACAACTCCTCCTCCCAGACAATAAATCTTAAAGGGATGGTGGGAACCCAAAATAGAAGTGTGTTTTGCTTACATCATTAATCATTTTCATTCAGGATATCAGATGTAGGACATCTTCAAAAGTGTATCTCCAGCACCTAGAGCTCTTGTCAGGGAATTAAGAGACACATAGCTCAATAGCTGTGTGATCTTGGAAAGGTTTACTCCCTTTTCTGAGTCTCCATTTCCTCATCTACAAAATGAAATGGTTGGTAC
>NW_012101291.1:726074-728142 GCF_000951045.1 Mandrillus leucophaeus
CAGGTTTGTCAAAGCTCAGATGGTTGTAGATGTGTGGTGTTACTTCTGAGGCCTCTTTTCTGTTCCATTGGTCTATATATCTGTTTTGGTTACTGTAGCCTTGTAGTGTAGTTTGAAGTCAGGTAGCATGATGCTTCCAGCTTTGCTCTTTTGGCTTAGGATTGTCTTGGCTATGCAGGCTCTTTTTTGGTTCCATATGAACTTTAAAGTAGTTTTTTCCAATTCCGTGAAGAAAGTCAGTGGTAGCTTGATGGGGATAGCATTGAATCTATAAATGACTTTGGGCAGTATTCACAATATTGATTCTTCCTATCCATGAGCATGGAATGTTCTTCCATTTGTTTGTGTCTTCTTTTATTTTGTTGAGCAGTGGTTTGTAGTTCTCCTTGAAGAGGTCCTTCACATCCCTGGTAAGTTGGATTTCTAGGTATTTTATTCTCTTTGTAGTAATTGTGAATGGGAGTTCACTCATGATTTGGATCTCTGTCTATTATTGGTGTATAGGAATGCTTGTGATTTTTGCACATTGATTTTGTATGCTGAGACTTTACTGAAGTTGCTTATCAGCTTAAGGAGATTTTGGGCTGAGACGATGGGGTGTTCTAAATATACAATCATGTCATCTGCAAACAGAGACAATTTGACTTCCTCTTTTCCCAACTGAATACCTTTTATTTCTTTCTCTTGCCTGATTGCCCCAGCCAGAACTTCCAATACTATGTTGAATAGGAGTGGTGAGAGAGGGCATCCTTGTCTTGTGCCAGTTTTCAAAGGGAATGCTTCTGGGTTTTGCCCATTCAGTAAGATATTGGCTGTGGGTTTGTCATAAATAGCTCTTATTTTTTGAGATATGTTCCATCAATACCTAGTTTATTGAGAGATTTTAGCATGAAAGACTGCTGAATTTTGTCAAAGGCCTTTTCTGCATCTATTGAGATAATCATGTGGTTTTTGTCATTGGTTCTGTTTATGTGATGGATTACATTTATGGATTTGCATATGTTGAACCAGCCTTGAATCCCAGGGGTGAAGCTGACTTGATCGTGGTGGATAAGCTTTTTGATGTGCTGCTGGATTCGGTTTGCCAGTATTTTATTGAGGATTATCACGTCGATGTTTATCAGGGATATTGGCCTAAAATTCTCTTTTTCCATTGTGTCTCTAGCAGGCTAGCCTCATGACATGAGTTAGAGAGGATTCCCTCTTTTTCTATTGATTGAAATAGTTTCAGAAAGAATGGTACCAGCTCCTCTTTGTACCTCTGATAGAATTCAGCTGTGAATTCGTCTGGTCCTGGACTTTTTTTCGTTGGTAGGCTATTAGTTATTGCCTCAATTTCAGAACCGGTTATTGGTCTATTCAGAGATTCAACTTATTCCTGGTTTAGTCTTGGGAGGTTGTATGTGTCCAGAAATTTATCCATTTTTTCTAGATTTTCTAGTTTATTTGCATAGAGGTGTTTATAGTATTCTCTGATGGTAGTTTGTATTTCTGTGGGATCAGTGGTGACATCCCCTTTATCATTTTGTATTGCATCTATTTGATTCTTCTCTCTTTTCTTCTTTGTTAGTCTTGCTAATGGTCTATTTTGTTGATCTTTTCAAAAAACCAGCTCCAGGATTCATTGATTTTTTGAAAGTTTTTTTGTGTCTCTATCTCCTTCAGTTCTGCTCTGATCTTAGTCATTTCTCGCCTTCTGCTAGCTTTTGAATTTGTTTGCTCTTTCTTCTCTAGTTCTTTTAATTGTGATGTTAGGGTGTCAATTTTAGATCTTTCCTGCTTGCTTTTGTGGGCACTTAGTGGTATAAATTTCCCTCTACACACTGCTTTAAATGTGTCCCAGAGGTTCTATACATTGTGTCTTTGTTCTCATTGGTTTCAAAGAACATCTTTATTTCTGCTTTCATTTTGTTATTTACACAGTAGTCACTCAGGAGCAGGTTGTTCAGTTTCCATGTGATTGTGCAGTTTTGAGTGAGTTTCTTAATCCTGAGTTCTAATTTGATTGCACTGTGCTCTGAGAGACAGTTTGTTGTGATTTCTGTTCTTTTACATTTGCTGAGGAGTG
>NW_012101291.1:728347-733900 GCF_000951045.1 Mandrillus leucophaeus
TTTTTTTTTTTTTTTTTTTTGGAAAATTCTACTTTAGTTGGCGCCTCTTACCTAACAGCAGAAAAGTCACGATGCCCGCTAGCCTGGGAGGATTACTACAACTCCTCCTCCCAGACAATAAATCTTAAAGGGATGGTGGGAACCCAAAATAGAAGTGTGTTTTGCTTACATCATTAATCATTTTCATTCAGGATATCAGATGTAGGACATCTTCAAAAGTGTATCTCCAGCACCTAGAGCTCTTGTCAGGGAATTAAGAGACACATAGCTCAATAGCTGTGTGATCTTGGAAAGGTTTACTCCCTTTTCTGAGTCTCCATTTCCTCATCTACAAAATGAAATGGTTGGTACAGAATGGTGGTTCTCAAACTTGATTGTGCATCACAGTCCCCTAGAAGTTTGTTACATTCACAGGCCCCATCTCCAGAATTCTGATTCAGTAGATCTCAGGTGAAACCAAGGGATAGGTGTTTAAACAGACTCCATCAGGTGATTTCGGTGTACTAATAGCTGATTCACACACTGATATCTTGCCATTTAGGGCTACTTTCAGCTCTAACAGTTTGTGGTTCTTTATTCTTTCAAAAATTGCTAATTTCTGTATGCAAGACTTAGTCTTAAATGTGGCATAATCAAAATTACCCATGGAGATTCCTTCAATTGCCCATGCATGCTTTTACATATATAATACTCCTCAGTAATTGTCATGTTCATTAAACTTTGAAAACCACTGAGCAAGGCTAAAAGGAAGGGTAAAGTCTTGATTGTTGAATGCTAGCTCCCAGAAAATATCAGCAAAATAAGCTGTGGAAGAAGGCAAAGCTGAATTTTTTGTATACCATGATAAGAAGAGCCCTGCCTTGGCAGAGTCTCAGTAGCATCTGGGAGTAGGGGAAGGGATATTTATAAGGTTTTGGAATCTTGATGAAGACAGGCCTTTCAGTGGGATGGCGCTTGATTAAGTTTGACTAAGGATCATGATATGATAGATTACGACTGGTAGACCCAAGGCAAAGCTTTCCAAGATTCTTGGAGAGTAAATAGTCTTTTTAATGCTATCTATTAAAAAGTGTAAGGGGTTTATGTTCATTTCGATGAGATTTGGTGGGAAGTTCTTGAAAAGAACAAGAAAGTTATTCATAGCTTTTATCTTCCTGGGCAAGAAATTTTTGGAAGACAGACAGGGGAATGATAAAGCCCTGTTAATGTATGCAATAACCTGCATTGGTGGGAATGGTTTCCAAGGTCTCATTATTATGCTGATATCTTGTTATTCAAGCATTTCTAC
Source organism: Mandrillus leucophaeus (assembly GCF_000951045.1). NCBI lineage: Eukaryota > Metazoa > Chordata > Mammalia > Primates > Cercopithecidae > Mandrillus > Mandrillus leucophaeus. The sequence goes on from NW_012101291.1 coordinate 729,636, forward strand.
TGGTAAGATCATTATCAATCTTTCTGGAAAGTCCAGTGGGAATGGGTGGTGAATTATAAATCAGTGCTACTCACAGTGTAGTCTGCAAACCAGTATTGATCTGGATACCATTATTAGCTGCCAAGACCAGCTCGGTCGGGGAGACCCTAACCCAGTGGTGCTAGAGGTATTAAAGAGACACACACAGAAATATAGAGGTATGAAGTGGGAAATCAGGGGTCTCACAGCCTTCAGAGCTGAGAGCCTCAAACAAAGATTTACCCACATATTTATTAATAGCAAGCCAGTCATTAGCATTGTTTCTATAGGTATTAGATTAACTAAAAGTATCCCTTATGGGAAACAAAGAGATGGGCCAAATAAAGGGATGGGTTGGGCTAGTTATCTGCAGCAGAAGCATGTCCTTAAGGCACAGATCACTCATGCTATTGTTTGTGGTTTAAGAACTCCTTTAAGAGGTTTTCCACCCTGGGTGGGCCAGGTGTTCCTTGCCCTCATTCTAGTAAACCCACAACCTTCCAGCATGGGTGTTATGGCCATCATGAACATGTCACAGTGCTGCAGAAATTTTGTTTATGGCCAGATTTTGGGGGGCCTGTTCCCAACAATTAGCCACAAATGTAGATTAGACACAAATGTAGAAATTGAGAGTTTTTAGAAACTTTTATAGCAATTTAACAACACTTTATGTCTGTTTAATCTAATAATAAAAATCAGGAGCATATATTTTGAATATCTTTTCATTCTATTTTTCTAGTAATTTTTATTTTTATTTTATTTACAAAAATATTGCTCTATGATGAATTGGTCCTTTAGCAGATTGTTTGAGAAGCACTGTTCCACATTGCTCCTGTTTACTTACAGAGTTCGTCTACTCTCATTTGATATAATGCTTTTAGAATCCTTAAGAATGCAAATTGATCTGTTTTTTGTTTGGAAGATTAAATGAGATAATCTATGGGAAAGCACCATCTACAGGGCCTGGCACTGAGGTAGGCTGAATCTAAATCTTACTTAGTCAGAGACATGCTGCATGCTATTCTTTGATAGGATGAGAAGACCTTGTACCAGCTCCCTCCAATCTAAATTGGTATTTACAATTATGTCCCCACTGAACAGCACCCTCTCTCATGCTTGGTCATTGTTTTCATCTTACACAAGGGGTTTGATTATAAGGACAGATCATCAATTAAATGTGTGATGTGTAAGACTCTGCTGAATCTCTAGGCTGCCTCTTCTTGAAATTGGGGCCTAGACAAATGCACTGGAAGAGAATAAAGTCAGGTTCCAATCTTAGCTCAGCAGTCAGGTGATCTTGGATAAATCTCTTCCCTTTCTGCATTTATTTTTCCCATCATCTATAAAATGAAGCCAAGGCAGTACCTACTAAAGCCAACCATCATACATACCTTATGATCAACAATTTCAATTATGGATTATACCCAACAAAAATGAGTACATGTGTACACACAGATATAGGCTCTAGAAAGTTCACAGCAGCACCATTCAAGTGCCTGCTAACAGTTGAATTGATTGTGATAACCACAGCAACGAGAGTGAACAATTTGCAACTACAAGCAGCAATAGGAATGTATCTTACAATATAATGTTGAGTGAAGGAAAACAGACACAAAAGAGCACATACTGTATAATTCTATTCACATAAAGTTCACAAACAGGCAAAACTACTCTATAATGTTAGAAGTCAGGATATTGATTAGCCTTGGATGGTATAGTGACTAGAATGGGATGGGCGGCATGAGGGAGAACACTGGAGCTGGTAATGTTCTGTTTTCTGATCTGGGTACTGGTTACATGGATATATTCACTTTTAAAATCAATGGGACATACAAATAGTACTTTCAGCAAATTTTCTGTATGTATTTTATACTTCAATAAAAATCTACAGCTGGGCATGGTGGCTTACACCTGTAATCTCAGCACTTTGGGAGGCTGAGCTGGGCAGGTTGCCTGAGTTTGGAGTTCAAGGCCAGCCTTGACAACATTGCAAAAACCTATCTCTACAAAAAATAGAGACATGTTGGTTTGCTGCACCCATCAACTTGTCATTTACATTAGATATTTCTCCTAATCCTATCCCTCCCCCAGCCCCCACCCCCAAACAGGCCCTGGTGTGTGATGTTCCCCACCCTGTGTCCATGTGTCTCATTGTTCAACTCCCACCTATGAGTGAGAACATGCGGTGTTTGGTTTTCTGTCCTTGTGATAGTTTCCTTAGAATGATGGTTTCCAGCTTCATCCATGTCCCTTCAAAGGACATGAACTCAACCTTTTTTATGGCTGCATAGTATTCCATGGTGTATATGTGTATATGTGCCACATTTTCTTAATCTAGTTTATCATTGATGGACATTTGGGTTGGTTCCAAGTCTTGGCTATTGTGAATAGTGCCGCAATAAACATACATGTGCATGTGTCTTTATAGTAGGATGATTTATAATCATTTGGGTATTTACCCAGTAATGGGATAGCTGGGTCAAATGATATTTCTAGCTCTAGATCCTTGAGGAATCACCACACTGTCTTCCACAATGGCTGAACTAATTTATACTCCCACCAACAGTGTAAAAGTGTTCCTATTTCTCCACATCCTCTCCAGCATCTGTTGATTCCTGACTTTTTAATGATTGCCATTCTGACTGGCATGAGATGGTATCTCATTGTGATTTTGATTTGCATTTCTCTGATGACCAGTGATGATGAGCATTTTTTCATATGTTTGTTGGTTGCATAAATGTCTTCTTCTGAGAAGTGTCTGTTCATATCCTTTGCCCACTTGTTGATGGGGTTGTTTGTTTTTTTTCTTGTAAATTTGTTTAAGTTCTTTGTTGATTCTGGATATTAGCCCTTTGTTAAATGGGTAGATTGCAAAGATTCTCTCTCATTCTGTAGGTTGCCTATTCACTCTGATGATAGTTTCTTTTGCTGTGCAGAAACTCTTTAGTTTAGTTAGATCTTATGTGTCTATTTTGGCTTTTGTTGCCATTGCTTTTGGTGTTTTAGTCATGAAGTCTTTGCCCATGCCTATGTCCTGAATGGTACTGCCTAGGTTTTCTTCTAGGGTTTTTATGTTGTTAGGTCTTACATTTAAGTCTTTAATCCATCTTGAGTTAATTTTTGTATACAGTAAAAGGAAGGGATCCAGTTTCCGCTTTCTACATATGGCTAGCTAATTATCCCGGCACCATTTATTAAATAAGGAATCCTTTTCCCATTGTTTGTTTTTGTCAGGTTTGTCAAAGCTCAGATGGTTGTAGATGTGTGGTGTTACTTCTGAGGCCTCTTTTCTGTTCCATTGGTCTATATATCTGTTTTGGTTACTGTAGCCTTGTAGTGTAGTTTGAAGTCAGGTAGCATGATGCTTCCAGCTTTGCTCTTTTGGCTTAGGATTGTCTTGGCTATGCAGGCTCTTTTTTGGTTCCATATGAACTTTAAAGTAGTTTTTTCCAATTCCGTGAAGAAAGTCAGTGGTAGCTTGATGGGGATAGCATTGAATCTATAAATGACTTTGGGCAGTATTCACAATATTGATTCTTCCTATCCATGAGCATGGAATGTTCTTCCATTTGTTTGTGTCTTCTTTTATTTTGTTGAGCAGTGGTTTGTAGTTCTCCTTGAAGAGGTCCTTCACATCCCTGGTAAGTTGGATTTCTAGGTATTTTATTCTCTTTGTAGTAATTGTGAATGGGAGTTCACTCATGATTTGGATCTCTGTCTATTATTGGTGTATAGGAATGCTTGTGATTTTTGCACATTGATTTTGTATGCTGAGACTTTACTGAAGTTGCTTATCAGCTTAAGGAGATTTTGGGCTGAGACGATGGGGTGTTCTAAATATACAATCATGTCATCTGCAAACAGAGACAATTTGACTTCCTCTTTTCCCAACTGAATACCTTTTATTTCTTTCTCTTGCCTGATTGCCCCAGCCAGAACTTCCAATACTATGTTGAATAGGAGTGGTGAGAGAGGGCATCCTTGTCTTGTGCCAGTTTTCAAAGGGAATGCTTCTGGGTTTTGCCCATTCAGTAAGATATTGGCTGTGGGTTTGTCATAAATAGCTCTTATTTTTTGAGATATGTTCCATCAATACCTAGTTTATTGAGAGATTTTAGCATGAAAGACTGCTGAATTTTGTCAAAGGCCTTTTCTGCATCTATTGAGATAATCATGTGGTTTTTGTCATTGGTTCTGTTTATGTGATGGATTACATTTATGGATTTGCATATGTTGAACCAGCCTTG
>NW_012101291.1:734725-808588 GCF_000951045.1 Mandrillus leucophaeus
CAGTAGTCACTCAGGAGCAGGTTGTTCAGTTTCCATGTGATTGTGCAGTTTTGAGTGAGTTTCTTAATCCTGAGTTCTAATTTGATTGCACTGTGCTCTGAGAGACAGTTTGTTGTGATTTCTGTTCTTTTACATTTGCTGAGGAGTGTTTTATTACCAATTATGTGGTAGATTTTAGAATAAGTGTGATGCAGTGCTGAGAAGAATGTATATTCTGTTGATTTGGGGTGGAGAGCTCTGTAGATGTCTATTAGATCTGCTTGGTCCAGAGCTGAGTTCAAGTCCTGGATATCCTTGTTAACCTTCTATCTCGTTGATCTGTCTAATATTGACAGTGGGGTGTTAAAGTCTCCCATTGTTATTCTGTGGGAGTCTAAGTCTCTTCGTAGGTCTCTAAGGACTTGCTTTATGAATCTGGGTGCTCCTGTATTGGGTGCATATATATTTAGGATAGTTAGCTCTTCTTGGTGAATTGATCCCTTTACCATTATGTAATGGCCTTCTTTGTCTCTTTTGATCTTTGTTTAAAGTCTGTTTTATCAGAGACTAGGATTGCAACCCCGCTGTGTTTTGTTTTGTTTTGCTTTCCATTTGCTTGGTAGATCTTCTTCCATCCCTTCATTTTGATACTATGTGAGATGGGTCTCCTGAATACAGCACACTGATGGGTCTTGACTCTTTATCCAATTTGCCAGTCTGTGTCTTTTAACTGGGGAGTTTAGCCCACTTACATTTAAGGTTAATATTGTTATGTTTGAATTTGATGCTGTCATTATGATATTAGCTGGTTATTTTGCTCATTATGATATTAGCTGGTTATTTTGCTCATTAATTGATGCAGTTTCTTCATAGTGTCATTGGTCTTTACCATTTAGGGATGTTTTTGCAGTGGCTGGTACTGATTGTTTCTTTAGTGCTTCCCTCAGGAGCCCTTGTAAGGCAGGCCTAGTGGTGAAAAAATCTCTCAGCATTTGCTTGTCTGTAAAGGATTTTATTTCTCCTTCACTTATGAAGCTTAGTTTGGCTGGATATGAGATTCTGGGTTGAAAATTCTTTTCTTTAAGAATGTTGAATATTGGCATTTACTCTTTTCTGGCTTGTAGTGTTCCTACTGAGAGATCTGCTGTTAATCTGATGGGCTTCCCTTTGTGGGTAAGCTGACCTTTCTCTCTGGCTGCCCTTAACATTTTTTCCTTCAATTCAACCTTGGTGAATCTGACAATTATGTGTCTTGGGGTTGCTCTTCTCAAGGAGTATCTTTGTGGTGTTCTCTGTATTTCCTGAATTTGAATATTGGCCTGCCTTGCTAGGTTAGGGATGTTCTCCTGGATAACATCCTGAAGAGTGTTTTCTAACTTGGTTCCATTCTCCCCATCACTTTCTGGTGTTACCAGGGGTCCTTGCTCCCAGAACTCCCAAGATGGTGGTGGGCCACTTCCAAGATGGTGGCATGCCTCATATTCTCTGACCTGGGGTTCGTGGCCTTATGGATTCCAAGGAATGGAATCTTGGGCCATGCAGTGAGTGTTACATATCTATTAGAAGCCGTGGGTCACAGAAGAGAACTGTGGAACCCAGTGACTAGTGTTCAGCTCCATTAGGACGAACCCAGGCACTTAGCCATGCAGGAATAATGGCAAGCCTTTAGCCCGATCGGGAGTGGCAATGGGTGCCTTGCTGGATCAGGAGCACAGCAGACACCCTGCTGGATCCAAAGGGATGGAAGTCAGTGGCGGGTCTGCAACAGCAGCAAGCAGCAGTAGTGGACGGTGAGCAAAAGCTCAGCTCGAGCCGTAACAAACATGGACCAGAAGAGCACAGTTGCAAGATTTAATAGAGTGAAATAGAGTGAAAACAGAGCTCCCATTCAAAGGGAGGGGACCCAAAGGAGGTTGCGGTTGCCAGCTCGAATGCCTCGGTTTATATTCTGATCATTGTCCCTCCTACTGTGCTCTCAGGCAACAGATGATTGGCTATTTCTTTACCTCCTGTTGTTGCCTAATTAGCATTTTAGTGAGTTCTTCTTATGTCTGATTGGTCAAGTGTGAGCTAAGTTGCAAGCCCCTTGTCTAAAGGTGGAAGTGGTCACCTTCCCATCTAGGCTTAGGGATTCTTAGTTGGCCTAGGAAATCCAGCTAGTCCTGTCTCTCACCAGTACACCAATCAAATGTATATTTGGTCTTTTCACATAGTCCCATATTTCTTGGAGGCTTTGTTTGTTTCTTTTCACTCTTTTCTCTCTAATCTTGTCTTCTTGCTTTATTTCATTAATTTGATATTCAATCACTGATATCCTCCCACTTGATTGAATTGGCTATTGAAGTTTGTGCATGCGTCAGGAAGTTCTCATGCCATCATTTTCAGCTCCATCAGGTAATTTAAGGTCTTCTCTACACGGTTTATTCTAATTAGTCATTTGTCTAACCTTTTTTCAAGGTTTTTAGCTTCCTTGTGATGGGTTAGAACATGCTTCTTTAGCTTGGAGAAGTTTGTTATTACCGACCTTCTGAGGCCTACTTCTGTCAACTCATCAAACTCATTCTGTGTCCAGTTTTGTTCTGTTGCTGGTGAGGAGCTGTGATCCTTTGGAGAAGAGGTGCTCTGTTTTTTGGAATTTTCAGTTTTTCTGCTCTGGCTTCTCCCCATCTTTGTGGTTTTTGATCTTTGATGTTGGTGACCTACAGATGGGGTTTTGCTGTGGACGTCCTTTTTGTTGATATTGATGCTATTCCTTTCTGTTTGTTAGTTTTCTTTCTAACAGTCAGACCCCTCAGCTGCAGGTCTGTTGGAGTTTGCTGGAGTTCCACTCCAGACCCTGTTTGCTGGGTATCACCAGTGGAGGCTGCAGAACAGCAAGTATTGATGCCTGATCCTTCCTCTGCAAGCTTTGTCCCAGAGCAGCACCCACCTGTTTGAGGTGTCTGTCGGCCCCTACTGGGAGGTGTTTCCCAGTCAGGTTACATGGGTCAGGGACCTGCTTGAGGAGGCAATCTGTCCATTCCCTGAGCTCGAACACCATGCTGAGAGAACCATTGCTCTCTTCGGAGCCATCAGACAGGGATGTTGAAGTCTGCAGAAGCTGTCTGCTGCCTTTTGTTCTACTATGCCCTGCCCCCAGAGGTGGAATCTACAGAGGCAGTAGGCCTTGCTGAGCTGCAGTGGGCTCTGCCCAATTCGTGCTTTCCATCCTCTTTGTTTACACTGTGAGCTACTAAAGCCTCAGCAATGGCAGACAGCCCTCCCTCCGCCAATCTGCAGCGTCGCAGGTCAATCTCAGACTGCTATGCTAGCAGTGAGCAAGGCTCTGTGGGCATGGGGCCTGCCAAGCCGGGCATGGGAGGTTATCTCCTGGTCTGCCAGTTGCTAATACTGTGGGAAAAGCACAGTATTTGGTCAGCAGTGTACCATTTCTCCAGGTACAGCCTGTCACAGCTTCCCTTGACTAGGAAAGGGAAGTCCCCTGACCCCTTGTGCTTCCTGGGTGAGGCGACGCCCTACCCTGCTTCAGCTCACCCACCATGGGCTGTATGCACTGTCCAATCAGTCCCAATGAGATGAACCAGATACCTCAGTTTGAAATGCAAGAATCACCTGTCTTCTGTGTTGATCTCACTAGGAGCTGCAGACCAGAGCTGTTCTTATTTGGCCATCTTAAAAGCACCTTTTTTTTTTTTTCTTTAGACTGAGTCTCACTCTGTCGCCCAGGTTGGAGAGCAGTGGCATGATCTTGGCTCACTGTAACCTCTGCCTCCTGGGTTCAAGCGATTTTCCTGCCTCAGCCTCCTGAGTAGCTGGGATTACAGGCACACACCATCATGCCTGGCTAATTTTTGTATTTTTAGTAGAGACAGGGTTTCACCTTGTTGGTCAGGCTGGTCTCAAACTCCTGATGATCTGCCTGCCTTGGCCTCCCAACGTGCTGGGATTACAGGCGTGAACCATTGGGCCCGGCCAAGCTATTAGTATGTCATTTGAGACTCATGCATGATATTGTCATCACCACCATTTTATGGACAAGTAATTCAAAACCCAGAATTTAAATCATGGGCTAGAGATCACCTGTGGCCAATAACTTAGAGACTAATACTACAGCTTTCAGGATCTGTTCTCTCAAATATTATAGGATCCATACTTTTTAACTAAGATTATCATCCTTCAGAATAAAGACTATATTTTTCAGCTAGGTGTGATCACATGGCCAAATTCTGACCAACAGGTTGTAAGCAAGAGTGTCATGTGGCAGCTTCCAGGAACTGTCCTAAAAACATAGATGGGAAATGGATAGCCAGCTTCTCATATTATCAGACTATATAATCTAGGTCAACTCTCCCACTGAGAACAAATGGAAAAGCTGGACAACATGAAAAAAAAAAAAAAAAAAAAAGGCACTGGAAAGCAAATGAAACTCACAGGGCTGAGATCTTGGAAAAGAAAAAAATCCCCAGAGAGGAAAGCCTGCTGCTTTGGGCTCACTTTTCCCTTAGGGACATCTGTTAATTTCAGATGAAGCAGTTAGAGAGGGGGAGAAGTTGTGCCAACCTAACAAGGACAAGTAGAAAAACGTTTAGGCGCCACCCAAATGGGTGAACCCCCAGCAAGCCCTCCAAAAGAGTCCACTCTCCGGGTGCAATGGCCCATGCTTGTAATCCCTGCACTTTGGGAGGCCAAGGTGGGAGGATCACTTGAGATCAGGAGTTCAAGACCAGCCTGTCAACATACCAAGACCACCCCTGACCCTCTCTAACAGAAAAAAAAGAAAAAAAGTTAGCCAGGTGTAGGAGCGCATGCCTGTAGTCCCACCTACTCCAAGGCTGAGGTGGGAGGACCTCTTGAACCCAGGGGCTCGAGGCTGCAGTGAGCTATGATCACACCACTGAGCACCTGGGCAACAGAGCAAGACTCTGTTTCTAAAAAACAAATGAACAAACCCGGAAGAGCCTACTCTAGTAGACAAGGAGATCATAAAAATATTTTCAGTTAAAAAAAAACTGAGAAAAAAATATTAATAGTTGATCCAAACAAGAGGAAATACTGAAGTGAATGGCAGAAGGAACATCATCCCAAGTGAGAGTAAGTATATGGGTAAGCCTAAAAGCCTATTCACTATCCAAAACAACAGAAATAATACAGGATTTAAAAATATAAATCAAATTAAAATACACAAGAGCAGAAGCATTCAAATCGGGAAGCAAATACATGGAGTTAAGTGTTTTAAGATCCAGGCATTGTCTGGGAAGAAGTAAAAGTAGCAATTTCTACTGGACTCTGATAAATCCAAGATTATGTTGTAATCTCTAGGGTAACCATTAAAGGAATAACAAAAGAGTAACTATAAGTACCAAGATAATGGAAAGAAAATTGGAGTCTAGGTGCTCCATTCAGATTTCATAAATTACATGTGATCTATATCTGTCATATAGAAGGAAGCTTTTCTTTTGTATTCTGTTATCTATTTATTTTACTGGGTTGCTTTTTATTGAATAGCTTAAAAACCCAGGATAGAGGTAAACCAATCATATCAAAGCAAATTAAGGCAAAATTCAAGCCCAAAGTGACTTTCACTAGGAAAAGATATTCTTCCTAAATGTGAAGGCCATCTGTTATGGGTTGAATTGTGTCCTCTAAAAAAGATATGTTGAAGCTCTAACACCCAGTGCTTCAGAATGGGATCCTGGAAGTAGGGTCATTGCCAATGTCATTAGTTGTTAAAAGTTGTATTTAGGTCATACTGGAATATGGTGGGCACCTAATCCAATGAGACTTGTATCTTTACAGGAAGAGGAAAATATGGACACAGACATGCACAGAGGGAATGTGATGCAAAGATACAGGAAGAAGATGGCCATTGGAGTGATGCAGCCACAAGCCAAGGGATGTCTGGGACTTCCAGAATGTGGAGGAGGAGACGAAGAATCCTCCCCTAGAGTCTCAGAGGGAACATGGCTCAGCAGACACCTTAACTTTGGATTTCTAGTCTCCAGGACTGGGGGAAAATAAATTTCTACCGTTTTAAACCTGCTGTACTTTGTGACAGCAGCCCTAGGAGTCTCTCACTCTTCCAGATCACACTGACCTCGGAAAGGATCAGGGAGAGGAAAATTAAGAACTCGGTGTCATCTCAATGGCCTGGGACGTGGACCATACACCATCTAAGGGACAAAATGGCACCCCCTGCAGACCAAGATGAGGGTTTTACAAAAGCTCTGGGTCCCAATCAATAATCAGAGTTATCTGACCACAGCAAAGCAGGATGGGGAAGAGAGAAGCCAGCCAGAGCCTCTTGGGGATCTCTTTGATCACTGCAAGCAAGGTGTGCTCTTAGGATGACAGGAATGTGTGAGAAATGAAGTGCCTGTGGAGTGGGGGTCTTAAGGGACAAGCCTCACTGCATGTCCCCCTTGGGAACTCTGGGATATTAGTGGTGGCCTTTGAAGGTCAGCCTGCTGGTGAGCATGTCCTCCAGGAGTTCTACCTGCCTGGGTGAAGGCTGTCCAGGTGGCAGGGATGGAGTGCGAGAATAGGACTTCTCTTGCAGGGCAGGGAAGTCACAGGACAGGAGGAAGTTGGACAACCTCAGCCTTAGTTGGCAACATGGTGGAGTGAGGGCAGGGCTGTTTTTGAGAATCACACAGGATGATGCCATTCAAATAGTCTCTGATTCAGCCAGGGGGGAATGAGTCCAAAGTTCTTTGAGACAGATGACCTGCTCACCTACCCTTCAGGAGCAATAATGAACTATAGACAGTTGTGGAGAGATTTTCTCACCTGAGCCTGATAGCTGAGGGCCAGCTGCAGAAGTGAAGTCCTAAAATCAGTAGTTCCTTCTTGGGTAATCTCACAGAGGAATGAAGAACACACAGGTAAACAAGAGCACAGCAACGCTTTTAAGGGCAGAAAGCAATAGGTATGAGCCACTGCAGACCCAGCCAGGCAAGAGGGAATACCTGGGGCCCCAGTGATTTTACTGGTGTGTGGTCCATGTCCCAGGCCACTGAGATGATACCCACGGTCTTGATTTTCCTCTCCCTAATTCTTTCCTAGGTCAGTGTGATCTGGAGGAGTGAGAGACTCCGCTTCCATCTTTTTTGAGGGAGATGTTATAGCTATTCAGACGTTTGATGTTTCCTTTTAGGGAGGAAGGTTGGAAGTATTATATCTAACAATGAAATGGAACCAAATCACCAAGGCCAGATGTTGTCTGCTGGAAACACTAAAGGGTATACTTGAAGAATTGGCCAAAGAGCTGTGCAAGGGGCTGGACATCCAGTCAGCAGAGGGCAGTCCAAAGAGATGGTCCCCAAAGAGATTCCACGAGCACTCTAGTGAGTCAGACGAAATCAGAGAGGTAGCAGAGTTCTGAGGAGTGAGTTTCCTGGCCTAGTTCACCTGGTAGGTGAGAAGAGCTGAGTTCACAGTAGCTGTTACCATTATCCAGGTCAGAAGGGCTGGGCGAAGGGCACTGTGATGTTTGGTTTTGCTTTCTTTTATTTCTAAGTGAACTGGGAGAGGGAGAGAGCGTGAAATTACCTGAAGGCTCAGAGACGGTGAGTTGCAGCAGTGGCTGAGAGTCTGCAGCTCTGGGAGCATAAGGAGGTCAGCTGAGCCCCAAGGAAAACTTGCAAAGCGCCATCAGAGGTAGCTGTTGCTTGGAGCTCTTCAGTGCACACATTAGTGCTGGTAAAACAGGAGCTCTCATCTGCAGTTATGTGTATTTGCTGTTGATGTTCAATAGAAAAATAAATCATTTCAAATATTTGATCAGCAGACAAAAGCTTTCAAACAAAGGGGGCACCTTCATGTAGAATGCTGGGAGCTCCTGGGACTGACGGGTTGATTATTGTGATGTGGCAATTCTGGTGTATCCTGCACTCATAGTTTAAGAATACGCATGTTCTGGGGTTAAGAAAAGAGGTAAAACGAACAAACTAAAAGAGTGTGACTTGAAGGAAGAGGCTAGTTCTGCGCAGAAGGAAACAATCCTGTTGAGTGAATTAAATGCAAAACCAGGTGAGAGAAAGGGGGAGCCTGGGGCTACCATAAGCCTCATCCCTCCCCTTCCCCGGCCTTGAAAACAGCTTTCTTTGTTGAAGGAATACACCTGAGGTGAGCCTTCTTCGCTCCTCCTCCCATTCAAATCCAATCTGCTGGTCAGGTAAGTCCTTCCAGATGCCCTGTGGTAATAAAATCTCCTGGGTTAATTAACAGACTCCCACACAAAATCAAAGCCTTGCCCAGGCTCTTTCACTGAGAAGAAATAAACGAAATGGATGCTGCCCTCAGAGGTGCCAAACCAAGCCCACATGAAAATGTTTTGATTTCTGAGACACAAAACCATTTATTTTTGGTTCATTTCAGTATCTATAGCAGTGCACAAATAACACATTTCCATCCACATGAATAGTTCCCAATTGTTGGAGCAAATTAATCTTTTACAAGCTACTCAGCAGCGAGGTTAGAAGATAAACAGTAGATGAAATCATACACTTTCCCCTGTATGTGAACTTTCTTATTACAATAAACTCCTACATTTGAGCTCACCACATCCAATGACTGCCGCTCTCTGTTCATGTGGCGGCCCCGGCTGCCCCCTGCCACCTCTGCCCTACTGGGGTAGTTCTCTGATCAACCACCTGGGTGGGGCATGCTGCCATTTTCAGTTTGGAAGGAAAAGCCTGTAAATCTGCTTCCTGGGAAGAGAGACACTGCTGAATTGTCATTTGCCTCCAGAATGCAGAAAACATCAATTTCATTGCAGCTCATCAGGGCTGGAAACACCTGCCACTTCCTTTCTCAGTTGCAACTAACATGGTGCATCTTGGCATTGATTGATTCCAAGCAGCCTAGCACTGCCAAAGTCAAGATTTAAATGAAACAGTACAACCTGATATTATTTTTCAGTTTTAGAAATACAAACTTATTTTTATTGCCAAAGAAGCACTGTGATAGTGGGGGATATTCTTTATGCTTGAGACAAACGTGAGTAGAATAGGTTGATGCTTATAATAAAAAAAGATTTTTCATCTTTGTATTTGGGGATGGTACCTATTTCTTGATCTTTGTATTTATTTGGAGGTGGAGTTAAGGACTAATATTCTTTCTGTATCTCAGCATCTGGCACAGGGCTGCAGAATCCCATGGGCATTCAGAGGATGTTAAATAAATAGACCAATAAATCAATGGTTTGGGACAGCAAGCTTAAGAAATGTCCTCTTGGCCCAACTTAGGTACAATTCTGACCTTATAACTATCATAAACACTTTGATTTAACTGAGAAACTGTGTGAGACTGACTGTGAAATATGATCTGAGCCTGGGCTTTCTGTCCCATTTGGAGTCCTATATAGTTTGGCCTTGATCACATTCACTAGTGCCCTTTTATGGGGCAGTGCAGACTCTGTGCATTTTCATCATAATCCTACTCATATTGCATACAAATAAACTGTCTTCAAAAGGTACAGTATTTTACACTTTGAGAGTCTTAGAACGCTCTCTCTTGCAAATAAGGAATGGAATCACTTTAGATAGTTCAACAGACACAATATTTGTGTCCATTGGAAATGTTGAAATGGTTTTTATGTACTAGTAAAACAGAAAGACCAGTGTATGTAGAAAACTGTTAAGGATCAAGTTTATGTTTTAACTTGGCCAGATAAAACTGAGCCATAAACCACAGAGCACAGCCTGTGAAAGAAAGTGAACAAATTGCTTCTCTCATCTATTAACAGAATGCTAGGGACCAAACCACCTTCTCTGTTGGCCCTCTTGGGAGACTCATTCTTTGGGATGGAAATATAACAAATTAAAATAAGTGGCAATTAATTCTCTTGCACAATAACAACTCAAATATGATACACTTTGAACATCATCTGTTAAATGTATGCAAGCATCAAAGGATGCACTTTTATGCAACTGACAGAAAAGCCTGAGGTCTGAATATTTCTGCATATTCTAGAATGAAAACTGAAATTATAAATCTTTTTCTTACAATGAGTTGACATTCCTGTGCATCTATAATCTTACCTCTAAATGCCTGATAGCTGAAATCTTTAATACTATACAACTCACTGCCCCAAACATCTGGGTTATTTGTATATTAAATAGCTTATGTACCAATTTCTTAGTGCTAATAGGTCTTCTCCAAATTATAACACCTGGAAACCTGAATTATGAGGAAATGATATTATCAATTATCACCAATACACAAATAAATAAAAATAGATAAATATCCAGAAGTGGTACAGTTTTCATAGGTAGGTAGGTAGGTAGTAGGTAGGTGCCTCCTCATATTGCCTAATAATATAATTCAGGCACTGGAAGACCTGATTCTTATTTTAAAAAAAAAAAAAAGGGAAGGAAGGAAAGAAAAGGAAAAAGAACTGCAGCCTCTGGAACTTGGTATAACACAGAAAGGATGTACTTAAATGTAACCCAAAGCATTGGCTAACTCAGAGGAAATTCAGTTATACATCTAATTTCTGACTTGTCAGCTGGCCACATTGGTGTGCGCAGAGAGCGTCTCTGACAGAAGTGGTTCATGGATCGATTTGAGAGAAATCTGGTCTCCAGTCAGAGCCAACTGTTGAAGAGCACCTTTTGTCTAATGACACATTTAAACACTTGCCGAAATGAGGGCAGCCAAATATACAACCAAGAGTTCTTTAGTGTTTCTCTTATCAATAATAGACTAAATCTTCAAAGAATCCCATTGAGCAAAAACAATCAAATGTTTTATGACAACACATCACCATATTAAATCTTCTCTTCTTTGGCCCCCATGGGAACTGTCATAATGCCCCAGGAATTCCAACATGTCAGCACACAAACTCCATCTTCCAGCTTTCTTTTCAAACTGAAATGTCATTAAAAAAATCCATGACCCAGTTTGGGATTTGGTAAATAGGGTTACTGCATTCAGCCCTCCCTCTAAGTCAGAAGTGGTTTTGTCCTTGCTCTGTAGAGTTCCTGGGGAGAGGGAGAGATACTTCTCTCTGTGAGTCTAAGAAGACCAGCAGCAAGAAGCATTCCTTCTCTTGTACCCTAGTGTGCTCAGTTTCGGTAGCAGCACCAATATCATCAATATTTTATCAACAAATAAAAGAAATTCCCTTTTTTTTTTTTTCCCCCGTCATCAACACTTACTTAAAAAGTACTTTAACATCATTCTCTTTCTGAAAATGCTTTTCGTTATTTTCCAGGGTCCATAAAAAGCATAGCATGGGGACAAAAAGCTTTTCTAAGCCAGCAGTGTTTGGTGAACACTAACAATCCCACTGGTATAAAGTTAAAGTTTTATTTCCTTTTTTCTTTTCTTCTTAAAATAAAATTAAGGCTCAAATGTTCTATTAAGCTCTCATTGCTTATGTATATTATATTAAGGCTTATAAATGCACCTGGTAAATGAAATTCAGCCTGGATTGAATTAACACCTGCCATATGAGTTATTTGCTTTATGTAATCAGTAATCTCAAGGTTTCTCCTCTTTCTCTGGAAACACAATTTAAATATTAACCTAATCTTTAAACTGCGGCTGCTTCTTTCTGACATTTGGAAACCGGTCATCCATACAAAAAAGGCAAATATGGATATATTAATGAAAGGCAGCTTCTCAAAAATCTTAAAGTATGTAACTCAATGAATTGGGAAGGAAAATGATAAAAGCAGCAGGAAAGTCGAGTCTTTGTGTCACTTTCTAGGGAAAACAATGCTGGTCATCTGCCAACAACACCTCCAGTCTAACAGCCTGGCTGAAGTTGACTGCCAATTGCCAAAGAGTTTTTGGGTTTTCTTCATTATAATCTCTGGAAGGACCTTGGGAAGCTGCCATGCGTGCAAGAGAATTTTAATTTAAAAAAATGCAGTAGGGTATAACTTAAGTTCCAGGGATGATAAATCCTGCAGAAGGACCCACGAGGGTGTGTGGTGAACTTGGCCTGATCCGGTCCCAATGTGCAGCCAGGGAGAGGGACTACGGGCCTCCTCAAGTCCTGCTCAGCTGACAGCCTCTGGAGAATACGAAGCTTTCAAAGTGCTGGTCCTCGACTTTTTCTCTGACGCGTTGTTCCTCTAAGGAATCAACGAGTTTATTCCTTTGCTCAATCACTTGCATCAGCTCGGTGAATATTTCTTGCTCTTCATTTAGATCCTTCTCATCTTTCTGGCTCTCTAAAGAAAAAAAGGAAAAACAACATTGGGCTCAGGGAAGATTGGGCCCCAGGAGAGTTCTTGGCATGGACATTCTCAGTTGTTATGGACTTGGTCTGCCTTTAATTTTAATGGAGAAAACAAGGAAATGAATTTAACACCAAGGAACTGCCCTTAAAGCGAGAGATGAGAAAGGTGGGTGCGGTGAAGCAGTTCACTCAGTTTTCATCTTGAAGATATGTACAAAGTGACAGGGAAAACCCCTTTGTAACAAAAAGAATTTAATACCAGCCAAACCCTATCAAGTCCCCCAACCTTCCCTCTGCCCCAAAGAGAAACTAACAAAACAACAAAAAGGTGGTTCCCATAAACCTATCTGAGCCACAGCAAAGAAATCTGTGAGAAGTTTCTAAGTAAACCAGCTGCACCAGTGGCTACTCTTTCAATGACCAGAATTTTTTTTTCTTTTTTTTGAGATGGAGTCTCACTCTGTTGCCCAGGCTGGAGAGCAGTGGTGTGGTCTCAGGTCACTGCAACCTCCAGCTCCCAGATTCTCCTGCCTCAGCCTCCTGAGTAGCTGGGATTACAGGCGCCTCCCACCACGCCTGGTCAATTTTTTGTATTTTTAGTAGAGACAGTGTTTCACCATGTTGGCCAGGCTGGTCTTGAACTCCTGACCTTGTGAGCAGCCCACCTAAGCCTCCCAAAGTGCTGGGATTACAGGCGTGAGCCACAGTGCCCAGCCAGAATCTTTTTCATGTTTAGTTAATGACAAACTGTAGCCTTTTGTGTAGGGACCACAGGGAAGCAAAGTGAGGCTACAACTGTCTGATAGAAAGGTGTTTCCACACTGACTTTGCTTTTCCCTTTGTCTTCTCGAATACCTGACCTTCTTGATAATTGGCCTGAGGCATTCAGTTGCCTGGGGGAGATAGAATTGTTAGAAAATGAAAAGAGAGAGTAGGAAACAAGTAGTAATGAGCTTTGGCCACAGAACACAGGATTCTGAGGCCAGATTTAAGTCTTGTCAAGCAGATGATTGCCTTAGGAGAAGTCTTTCTAAATTCCTAGAGCCCTCTGTCTAACCCATGGAGGACTGGGTGAGGAGCCTTATCCCAGAGAAGAGAGGGTGCCACTGTCCCTCATCAGGCTTAGCTCTGAGGTCTGGGCCAGGGAGCAGGTAGGTCTGATGAAAGGGAGACAAAGAAACACCACCCCTTTGCACCTCAAGTTTTAAGCAGAGAGAAGAGAGAAGCAGGAGGGGCAGAGGATTAGAGCCCCAGGCTCGGTCTCTCCATTCTGGGCCTTGGAAGCCCCACAGGGGGCAGGAAATGTCATATCTCATTTGATGGGAACAGTGGGAGTGGGAGATGGATGGGCACAGGACTCTTGCCCTGCCCTTGTTCAGAATTCTGGAAAGAAGCCAGCTTAAAGGGCACCCCTGTGTATAAACATAGGACAGTACTTCATGGTTGGGCAGAGAAGAAGGGTCTGAGTGTGGTCCCCCAGATCTTGGTGTGCTGTATGTGGCATGGTGGAGCCTAGAAGGGTACACTTGCCCCACTGATACCAAAGACAGCTGGCTGGTGGACCTGCCACAGGGCTCCCCCATGGGGGAAAGTGACCCCACAGGAGAAACTGTCTGGCCGCACTGAATGGGAGATGTGCTGAAGTGAGGCTGGGTGAGCCAGGAATGCCTGTAGGCACCCAGGCACGCTGAGAGAGTGGGCAGGCTACGGATGAGACCAGCATACACCTCAGCTGCAGATGCCACAGAGAGAGTTGCAGCCCAATGATGGGGGATGCCATGTGGGGACTCACTAAGCAGAGCACTCCACACAAAGTCCTAATGCCACAAGGTCACACAGACCTGCCTCTTCCCATTACCTGCCAGTCACCCTGGGGAGAGACGCAGAAGGGAGGGGTAGCATCTTCAAGACTGCACATTTTCATCCCAAAGAGACCAAGCGTCTCCTACAAGGACTGTTTAAGTTATTGCATCAGATTAAGTTTACCATGGAGGGATAAAGAGTTCCTATTTTTTTCCCTTGCTAATTAGCGGGAGGATGCGTAGGCGGAAGATGAGCTCAGGTACAGACAGAATAAAGAAACTACATTTTTTGGATACATCTGAGAGGGGTGAGGAAAACATATGACCTTCACTCCTTAGTAAGAATTTTTTTAAAAAGAATCAAAGGTGGCAAATAGTCTTTGGTGGTATTTATTTAGTATCCTGAAACAGAACAAATTAAACTTTTCAAATCTGATATACAAGTTAGATATCAGTTAGACCCTATGGTTTATTAAGTCCAGGATTACTACTCATTTAATAAACAGCACAGAAAAATTAAAATAAAAAATCCTCTCTCAGTTTAGGCTTGTCGTGGATGGACCCATCTAAGCCCCTCTGACATATAAAAAATGATTTATACCACTTTAGTCTGTACAGTGCTGCTGCATAAGGATTTTGTTAGAGTTCTGTTGCTATAAAGAAACAGCCTGCAAATCACTGCCATATGGGAAAGAACAGGAGACCCTGATCTGTGATCTATTCCTAAATCTTAGCCCTACCATTCACCTTGAGCATGTTATTTAAATTCTCGGAGACTTGGTTTTCTAATTTGTAAAACTGGGCACAAAAATACGTAAATAGAAATCAGGATAATGATGCCTAATATTTGCTCAGTACTTGCCCTATACTGGGCAACCTCATAAGGTAGGTGCAGTATGATATCCATGAAGTATAGACATTCTTTAAGTTGTTCTTTAGATCTAGGTCTGAATATAGGAAAGTCATGCGTGGATCTGGCACTGCAAACACACAGGCACAAAACAGTGAATATGCCTTTCTGGCGGGAACTAATAACTGCATATAGCAGTGTAAGATGTCAGTTAGGTTTATCTTCACTCTCCCTCCTTCCTGGTGGAATCATTTTCTCATGTGTGATGCCCTGGCCCTGCCCACGCTGGGAGGGAATGTTTCCTTTACCAGCTCTAGTGCCTGGCAGCACTAGACCCGCCTTTCTCTGTGATCCCAAAGCCCTTCTGTTATGGCCTTCATCTCACTGAACTAGCATTACTGGACTGGGGGTGTTAGTCTCCCCAGTGAGACCACAAACTCCTAGAGGGCAGGGGTTTCTCTTCATCATAAACCAGGCCCACAGTTCCTAGTAAATGTGTGTTAAATGAATGGGTGGATATGTGAATGAATAAGTGAACACAGGACTTTGTTCCTACTGCCACATGTGATGGGGGAAAGCACTGCCCTCACAGTCCAAGTGAATGAGGCTAAATGGGGCTTGTGGTGCTGCTGGTGGGAGGCAGGCTGGCTTTGCACTTTCCTTTGACTCGCAGGCTGGCAGGCAGGAAGAGCACCCCACTCTGGGATTTGTGGCACACTCTTGCTCAAGAGCCTTTCAGGGTGAAAGTTCTGAACGAGGACCCAAGACATCAGCATACTTACCCTCCTTGAGCATTTTCTCTCTCAGTTTCTGCTCCAGTCTGCTTTGATGATCTTCTAATTCTAGTTCCTGGGCCCTGGGTGATAAAATGTTAAACTTTATAAACACTATAGATTTGTGAGGAAACATTGATGAATAAGCCCATTGAGAGTAGCTACAACATTCTTTTTTCCTTATTAAAACTGGAGTTTTAGCCTATCTTTATTTTTTATTACAATTATTATTTTTTTGAGACCGAGTCTTACTCTGTCATCTGGGCTGGAGTGCAGTGGCGCCAGCTCACTGCAACCTTCGCCTCCTGGGTTCAAGTGATTCTCCTGTCTCAGCTTCTCAAGTAGCTGGGATTACAGGCATGCACCACCATGCCTGGCTAATTTTTTTTTTTTTTTGAGATGGAGTTTGCTTTTTTCACCCAGGCTGGAGTGCAATGGTACAGTATTGGCTCACTGCAACCTCCATCTTCCAGGTTTAAGCGATTCTCCTGCCTCAGCCTCCCGAGTAGCTGGGATTACAGGCATCTGTCACCCAGCTAATTTTTGTCTTTTTAGTAGAGACAGGGTTTCACCCTGTTGTCCAGGCTGGTCTCAAACTCCTGACCTCAGGTGATCTGCCCTCCTCTGCCTCCCAAAGTGCTGGGATCACAGGCATGAGCCACTGCACCCGGCCTTAGCCTGTCTTTAAACTGAAGGTTCTGCTGCTGCTGGGATCTCTGTAGGTACCTGGAAAGACTGCTGAGATACACTGAACTCAAGAGACCAGGGGGAGCAGCTGAAGGCTGCAATGGGCTTTCAGTAGGCTTCGGAAGGCCATCCAGACCACCCTTTAGGGATGGGGTGGGGATGAGGAGAATAGTGAAGAAATGACTAGCATAGGCCCGGGAAGAAGCAATGACAATCAAAAGCTTTTCTCTCTTTTAGGAGTAACTTGACTTACAGCATTATCTCCAATGATGCCCGAGTCTCTGACTGTGGTACATGAGAAAACAAAATGGAGGAAACAAAAGTGCATATTTTGTTTGGGTGGGGTGAGGACCTTAAAACTCAAGCAACTCTCCAGCTGGCTGTAGGAGAGGTGGAGTCAGTGATGCTTTGGGGTAGACAAGCTTGGGTGCTGGGGCCTCAGCATTTCCACTGAGAGGAGCAGCAAAGTCAAGAAATGAAGTGAGTCCTCGGTGAAGGTGGAACTTACGTTTTCCATGCTGGGGGATGCCCCATGGATATCACCGTGGGTGTGTGAGCTCCCCACAGGCTAGCCCATGTGGTAATGTGGATGCTCCCCAATGCCACTCTGGAGTTCTCAGGAGAACTGAGGACCACACACAGATGTGGCAGTGGTCAGAGGTGAGAGTTGAAGTTGTGTGATCCCTAAAAGGAAGGCTATAGAGAAAGAAAGTTTGAAGACAGAAGCCTGGAAATACCTACACTTAGAAGCCAAACAAAAAGGTAGCCAGGGAAGAAGTCATCCAAAGGTTGGAAGAACAAAACAAGAAATGCACCATCACAGAGACAAGCAAGGGATGTTTTGTGAGAAAAGAGAAAGGTCAAGGGTGTTCACTGCAACAGAGACTTGAAGAGGGTGAGGGCTGAGATTAGATCCCTGGGTGTGACCTGGTGGGGTCTTCTCTTCCAGCCTCCACCTGCCATCTGCATGTGTATCATGCATCGCCCCTATGAGTGCTGGGGTCACTTTGTTATACCCTGTTACTGGCGTTATTTTTACTACATCTGCTACTACATGAGCCAAGGTCCCTGCTTCTTGTTATCAACCCCGAACTTCTTGTGGCCCACTGTGGTAGTCAATGGAGATGGACCAGTCAGATCTTCCTTTAAGAGAACTTCTGGGAGAAGCATAGTGAGCTCACTGCTGCAAGATCCACTTCCATGTCATGCAGACCGAGCACAGAGGAGGTGTTGCAGTTGCCCTGTTCCTGCCCTGCATGGAATTCCTCGATGGGCGGTCTTTGCACTGATGTTCCCATTGACCTAGCCAAGACTTTCTTAGACCTGCGCCACATCTGGGGCTCCTCCTGCCCAATTCTTCTCCCTCCCCACTCTCCTTTTACAGGCATAAGAACTGCTGTGGAGTCTGAAGACTTCTCACTTCCTCCTGCTCCCTCTCCCTTCACAGGCATTTTCCCCAATAGACCTCTTGTTCTTTGAAGTGTCTTGGCATCTGGTTCCCAAAAGCATTGAATCAAGATACCAATAAGACATTTCTCCATGATCATTCAGGGCTTTCTCCAAACTAAAACCCATCCTTTAGCAGAGCTCCTACCAGCCTTTGTCTAGTTCACATGCCCAAGTTTTCCTATTCACCCTCCTTTGGAGAGGAAAGTCCTTCCGACAGCGTGTTGACCAGGGAAACTGCAGTTATGGGACGCAGGCAGCAGCTGTGCCTCCCTGACTCTCAGGCAGACCCTTCTATCACCATGGAGCTCTTCTGTGTTTTCTTATTACTACCGTGCTATGCATGTGCCTATCTGTTTCCCTCAAAACTACAAGATCCTAGAAGATAGAGTCTATGACCTTATCCATCTTTATTTCCACAGAACCCAGCATAGTTCCTGGTGCATAGAATGCGCTTGATACATTTTTTACACTTTTAAAATAATTTTTACATTTTTATAATTTATCATTTATACCCGGCCTCAATGCAGACACTGTAATATGGTAAAACCCTGTCTCTACTAAAAATACAAAAATTAGCTGGGTGTGGTGTGCACCTGTAGTCCCAGCTACTTGGGAGGCCAAGGCAGGAGAATCACTTGAAACCAGGAGGTGGAGGCTGCAGTGAGCTGAGATTGCGCCACTGCACTCCAGCCAGGGTGACAGAGCGAGACTCTGTCTCAAAAAAAAAAAAAAAAAAAAAAAAAAAAAACGGTTATAATGAAACAAATCATCACTAGAGAAGACCCCTCTTCTTCCCAATTCCTGGCATTACCTTCCATGTCAATGGAACTCAATGAATGTAACTCTGGGCCACCTCTCCCAACCCTACCCTTTCTCATTCTCACCCCAGGGGAGGTACATTTGGGAAAAATAGACTATGTGAGCTCAACTCACTCCTCTCTTTCTCTCTCAGGCTCAGTGTTTAGCAAACATTTGTTCTCAATAAGCCTTGCCATAGTTCTAGGGCAAGGTTTCTCAACCTTGACACTTTAGACATTTTAGGCCAAATAATTCTTTTTCGTTGGGAGGGACTGTCTTGTACTTTGTAGGATGTTTAGTAGCATCGTTGGCCTCTGTTCACTGGATATCAGTAGCATCCCTGCCCCTAGATATGACAACAAAAATGTCTTCAGACATTGCCAAATATCCTCTAAGGTTATTGCCCCTGGCTGAACCCCACTGGTCTAGGATAACAGCCTTGCCCCTAAGGAGCAGGTGAGTCTTCTACCTTTTGTGATTAGGTAGGTATATGTCTACTTCTGGGGTTGGTTAGTGTAGTGGGTTGAATGGTGACCCCCTAAAAGACATGTCCACTTCCTAACCTATGGAAACTGAATGTGATCTTTTTTGTAAAGGGTCTTTGCAGATGCATTTAAGTTAAGGACCTTAAGATAAGAACATTCTGGATTTTCTCAGTGGGTCATAAACCCAATGACCCAAGTGTCTTTATAAGAGCAGAAGAGAAGACACAGACACACAGGGAAGACTGTGTGAAGACAGAGGCAGAGACTAGAGTGAGGCAGTCACAAACTCAGGAAAGCCCAGAGCTGGAAAAAGTGGAAAGGGCTAGGACAGGTCCTTCTCTAGGTCCTTCCTCGTGTTTCTGCAGGAAACACACCTCTCCCAACACCTTGATTTTGAACTTCTGGCTTCCAGACAGTGAGAGAATAAATTTCTGCTGTAAGCCATCCGGTCTGTGGTAATTTGTTATTGCAGCCTAGGAAACGAATACAGGTAGCAAGCCAATCTGGGCTGTCATACTTAGCCATGTACAAGCCATTATCATATCAGCCATTATTGGTAATAAAGATAATATTTTGATGTTCCATCTATTGACTTGGTTGTCTTATTTCTCACCTGGCTCAGAACCCAGGCAGGGAAGAGTGGTAGTATTTATTACACCCCTTCAAAAGTCCTTAAAATACCTCCTGGGGTTGGGGCAAGAATGAAATGATACAGCATAAATGGAAGCACCCAGCACGACTTGTGGCACTTAAATTTATACTACATGTTACTTTTTTCTCTCTAGAATGATGACAGGTTTAGTGGCCTTCAGCTTTTTCAGAATGTGGTGAGATCCATCTCCACTTTTTGATCTCCCAACGAGGCTGCAACTGCATTTAGAGAGGACAGCCAGCCAGATCTTAGTTCTTCATTCTCTTAAAGCCACAGGAAGTGGTCAGGCATATGTCACTGAGTCCTTCCCAAGATTTATCTCAGAGGCCAGACACAGCCTTCCCATTGCAGGTGTGTGATCACTCTTTTAACATGGGCCCAGGGAAGAGAGATGGATTGAAAATGCCTTATCCAAATGACCTTCAGCTCCAGACCCATTACCCAAAATGTATTTAAGCCACAGGACTCTGCAGAGAGAACAGACAGCTAAAGATTCTTTGCACTAATGCCAGCATGATATGCAAGACATAAAATATCAATTTGCCTCAATCACTATTCTGTATGCACAAGGAGAAAAAGTCCCTAGACTTCAGCCTAGGAGGGTAAGCCACCCCGCTTTGCCCCTTTGCTTTTAGGACTCACTGGTATCTGTGTTGCCTTACTTACATGATTAGGAGCTCCGACTCATATCGCATTAATTTATTCTTCTCCAGAACCAGCTTAAACCATTCCTGCAAAAGCTGTGCTTCATCCTGTGCGCCTGAATCTGCTTAAGAAATCAACAGCAAATGGGTTAGATTGGCGTTTCTCTCCCCATGATCAAACTGCTTTGAGCCACTTTAGCAGGTTATGTTTGTAGTGAGAAGGGCTCTGCAGGCAGCAGCTCCCTGACACCCTGTAGATGCCTCCAGGTTATGGGCATGACAAATAAAACCCACCTGTGCATGCTCTGGGAACGTGTGTGGGGGGGTCTTCTCGGACACTTAGGGCATGACCACTCCAGTTCCAATGGTCACATAACCATGATAACATCCCACCACAAACGACCCTCCCCTTGCCTACTCGTATATTCTTTGTAAAACTTATACATGTAAATGCATCACATTCTTCACCAAGGACAACCCTAGCTGCTGGTCATCATTTCCTTCTTCTTTTTTTCCCCCAGATCAAATGCCTACTGAGTGCCCAGGTGGCCTGTGGCTCCTTCCATGGGGCAGGGAAGCTCATGCCACATTTGGTCACAGAGGAGTGTTGACTGGCATTT
Source organism: Mandrillus leucophaeus (assembly GCF_000951045.1). NCBI lineage: Eukaryota > Metazoa > Chordata > Mammalia > Primates > Cercopithecidae > Mandrillus > Mandrillus leucophaeus. The sequence continues at coordinate 755,655 of NW_012101291.1, forward strand.
TGATTTTTTGAACAAAGAAAAGTCAAATAATAACAAAAGAAGTTATTAGCTTTGTGTCTCCTGGGGGTAAAGTTATATCCATGTATTCTTATTACTTAGATTATGACCTTTATTAAACAGAAGAAGAATCATGAGAAAACTGGCACTGTTTCTTAGATATTTAATGTTAGACACTAAATATCTAGGTACTAAAATGTTAAAAGGTGGCTTTTGAATATTTCACCCTGAAGGGAGAACACGAGCTGTATGGCAAATGCTCATGGCCATCCTAGAAGGATTTATCCTGGAGGGTCCTATACACAGAGAGGAAAACAAGGCAGACAGAAGCTTTGTGTGACCTTGTGCAAGTTGCTTAACTTCTCGGAACCTCTGCTTCTTCACTAGTTAAACTGGAATGAGAAGACACATAGGCAATACGATATGAGGATGGCTATGTTGATGGGCTATGTACCTTACATGCAGCATCTAATTTAATCCTCATAACAAACTTTTCTGTAGATACACTTATCATCACCACTTGATAGCTGAAGAAATGGAGGTTTAAAAGATTAAACTTGCCCAAGTTCACAGTAAGCAGCAGAGCTAGAGCCTGAACTTAACTGTGTCTGATCCTTAACTGTGTCTTCACTGCTATGTATATTTCTCCCTCCCTCCTGCTAAAGTAGTCTTTTAAGGTAAATAATATGACTAGTTGCCTTGCACATAGCAAGAAATCCATAAAAATTAGTTCCCTTTTCTCCCTGTCTCCTGGACCACCTTTTTATTGATAATGAAACTGGGGCCCAGAAAGATTTACAGTCATGTCTCAGTATTTATGGAGGACTAGTTCTAGGACCCCCTCTTGGATATCAAAAGCCATGAGTGCTCAAGTCCCTTATATATAATGACATAGTACGGTCAGCTCTTCAAATCTGTGGGTTCCTCATCTGTGGATTCAACCAACTGTGGATCAAAAAATATTCAGAAAAAAATATTTCACAAAGTTCCAAAAAACACAAATTTGCTGCACTTCAAGTACTATGTTGATCCATACAAATGAAGTAATTTGTAGGCATTGTGTTAGGTATTATGAGTAATCTAGACATGATTTTAAAATATGGGAAGATGTGCATAGGTTATATGCAAATACTGTGCCTGTTTTTTTTTTTTTTTTTTTTTTGAGACAGAGTCTCGCTCTCTTGTCCAGTCTGGAGTGCAGTGGCACGATCTTGGCTCACTGCAACCTCTGCCTCCTGGGTTCAAGCAATACTCCTGCCTCAGCCTCCTGAGTAGCTGGGACTACAGGTGTGCACCACCACACCTAGCTAAGTTTTGTATTTTTAGTAGAGATGGGGTTTCACCATGTTGGTCAGGATGGTCTCGAACTCCTGGCCTGAGATGATCCTCTCGCCTTGGCCTCCCAAAGTGCTGGGATTACAGGTGTGAGCCATCGTGCCTGTCCTGCTATGTCATTTTATATCAGGGTCTTGTGCATTCATACATTTTAGTATCTGCACAGGAGTTCTGGACCCAGTCCTACATAGATACCAAGAGGTGACTGTATTTGCATGTAACCTATACACATCCTCTAGTATACTTTATATAATTTCTAAATTATTTATAATACTGAATATGATATAAATGCCATGTCAATATTTGCCATATTGTATTGGTTTTTCTATTTGTATTATCTTTTATTGTATTATTTTAATTTTTCTCTAAATATTTTCAATTTGCAGATGCAGAAGGGTGAACTGTATATGCAATATCCCAGATTATTTACTTTATGGGCAAACTGGTGCTGGAATGCAGAGCTTGGCTTCTGTTTCATTCATTCACTTAATAACACCTATCTATCAGACATCTCCTATGTGTTGGTATTACCTTAGGTACTGGAGATACAGTGATATATAATGTTACATTGCATGAGAAATTTGCAGATAGTAAGGCATTGTGCCTACCAAAAAGGATATCACTAGATGCTCTTTGGATCAGATGGACTCAAAGAGCTAGAATAAAATAGAATATTAGAAAACAATCACAATAAAGCAACAAAAAGTACTGTGGGCACACGGGGGAGGGAGGATTTTCCTGATCAGGGTGTGAGGCTGGACTTTCTAAGGGACTGGGGTGGAAGAACAGGAACACTTCTGAGAGGAAATAATGAGGGTGGAAGAGGGCATTTTTCAAGAAGAGGGAACAACTTGAGGAAAAAGGAGGGAATAGGGAAGAAGATGGTGGAGACAGAGATTGGGGGGGCTGAGGGGCACGGAGGGGTGGGCAAGGAGGCCTGGCATTTTTTTGATGATTTCATCACAGAGAATAGTGCTAAGGCATTTGCACTTCATGCTGTAGAACACAAAGGGACATTAAAGGAGGTGGAGTAGGAGAATGATGTGCGAAGTGTCGTGTGTGAAGGACTAAAGTGAGAGAGGGAGGAGGGAGGGAAATAAGGTGTGATGCTTTCTTAGGTTTCTTCAGTGAATGAATGTTTGAGCAAGCGAATGTATAAACATTGAGGGCCAACATCTTCTAAGCATTGTATGTGGTGCCAGACAGGGGTAAACACTGCTTCTAGCTCTTTAGGTAACTGGTAGCTCATGGTCCACTGGGGACAACCAACATAGCCAAATAGAATACAACATGCCTCTTGTGAGAACACAGGAGGCAGGCAATTAATTGTGTGTGGAGAAAGCAAGGGAAAGCCTCAGAGAGGGGACAGCAGGTGCACTCAGTCTAAATGGATGAGTGAGTTTGCCAGGGAGAGGAGGGAAAGAACAAGGCATTCACGGACATTTGTTGTTGGATGAAAGAATGAAGTATGTATGCCAGAGATCACATAGAATATAGAAGTTAAGAATGCACACTTTGAACTCAGACTTGGGATCAAAATGCCACTCCTCTACTTCCCATTTTGTGGGCTTGAGTGATTATCATGGACTTCCTAAGCCTCAGTCTTTTTATCTACCATGCAGCTGCAGTGGGATTATGCACACAAAGCCCTTATCCCAGTCCTGGCACATAGTATAAGCTCAATAAATGGGAACTGTCACTACTGAAATCATACAATATACATGGTAGAAGAACCCTCCGGGGTCATCTGGTCCAGCCATGAGCCAATGCAGGAATTCCCTCCATTCCTCCCTGACAGGTGACTGCTCTATAATTATCCATGGGATGAGGGAGCTCCCTTCTGTTCAGGAAGTCTACTGCAGGGCTGTGTACTTTTAAGTCCTGAAAACTTTCTATTGGCCTTCAATGGGTTGACAGCTAGCCATTGATTCCAGTTTTTCTCCCTGGAGGAGGATGGAAAACAGTCACTGTATATTTTACATGACAGACCTTTAGATATTTGAGGACACGTCTCAATTGACTGAAGTTTGCTCTTTTCACAGTGCCTCCAGATCGTCTGTCATTTTGTCATAGGAAGGATGCCCATTCTGCTTACACTCTAATTTTCCAAGATATATCTTAAAGACAGTCTAGAATTAAACAATATATAAACAACCCAAAATAGAGAGACCCTCTCACACCTTCATCCTATGCCCAGAGATTGAGAAGTCTTTTTAGCAGCATTTTCACTGGGGCTCTTATTTACCAGTAAATGAACTCTGGCTTTTCCACAATGGTGGTAGTTAAGTCTGATACCTTCATCTCCTACTTGTGCAACTGATCTTTTTCATAACCCAATTCAAGACTTTATATGCATCTTGTTAAATATCACCTTATTTATTTGGCCCATTATGGAGATCTCTTTTGAATATTTTATCCAGCTGACACATTTCTCCTAACTCTGAGATTTCTGCAGAATTGATAAATGGGCATCCTGTACATTTATGTGATATTAGAAAGCAAAATATCAGATGGAACTGGACATGGAAGACAGCCATCTGGCCCATCATTAGGGACCTTTCTCAGCCTTTGGATGAAGCTGACTCTATATGCACCAAACTGGTATCATCCAGCCCACATTGCTATATCTTGTCTATGAGGCTGTTAGAGAGATGACCAAGGTCAAAATAATTTCCTGAACTGAAGTTCCACAATGTCTGTCACGTTCATCGGCACTACAAACCTTGCATCTCCACCCAGAAAAAGAAATGACATTTGCTTTTCACAGCTTCTCAATAAACACTAGTGGTTCCTAGTAATCTCAAAATTCTTTCTAAATACTCACAATTTCTTTTCTTTCTTTCTTTTTTTTTTTTTTGAGATGGAGTCTCGCTCTGTTGCCCAGGCTGGAGTACAGTGGCGCAATCTTGGCTCACTGCAAGCTCCGCCTCCCAGGTTCATGCCATTCTCCTGCCTCAGCCTCCCAAGTAGCTGGGACTACAGGTGCCCACCACCACGCCCAGCTAATTTTTTTTGTATTTTTTTCTTTTAGTAGAGACGGGGTTTCACCATGTTAGCCAGGATGGTCTCGATCTCCTGCCTTGTGATCAGACATCGTGCCTGGCCCACAATTTCTTTAATAATTGTTTCTAGGCTGGGCGTGGTAGCTCACGCCTATAATCCCAGCACTTTGGGAGGCCGAGGCGAGGGGATCATCTAGGGTCAGGAGTTCAAGACCAGCTTGGCCAACATGGTGAAACTGTGTCTCTACTGAAAATACCAAAAATTAGCTTGGCATGGTGGTAGGCACCTGTAATCCCAGCTACTCAGCGGCTGAGACAGGAGAATCGCTTGAAACTGGGAGGTGGAGGTTGCAGTGAGCCGAGATTGCACCATTGCACTCCAGCCTGGGCAACAGGAGCAAAACTCCATCTCAAAATAATAATAATAATAATAATAATAATAATAATAATTGTTTCTAGAATTTTGACAAGGGTCATAATTCATGTTTCTTTGCCATATGAAAAGTGGAAAATATGCTCCAAAACCTTTAGTCTTTTGGTTCCAAAATTCTCCATGAGTTTTCAAAGACTGAGGTCATACGTACAAGCTATTCCTTTTGTTTTGTTTTGTTTTGTTTTTGAGAACGAATCTCACCCTGTCACCCGGGCTGGAGTGCAGTGGTGTGATCTCTGCTCACTGCAACCCCTGTCTCCCAGGTTTAAGACAGTCTCCTGTCTCAGCCTCCTGAGTGGCTGGGATTACAGGCATGTGCCACCATGCCGGACTAATTTTTGTGTTTTTAGTAGAGATGGGGTTTCGCCACGTTGCCCAGGCCGGTCTTGAACTCCTGGGCTCAAGTGATCCACCCACCTCAGCCTCCCACAGTGCTGGGATTACAGGTGTGAGCAATCGCGCCCCGTCAATGTGCAAGATATTTCAAAAACAGGGGCTTAACTCAGCAACTTCTGATTGAGTAACGCTACATGCAAGACACTATTCTATGTTCCATCTTTCACCTGGGCTTACAACTCTCTCATTTTTTCCACCTATCTATATTCAGTCCCTTCTAGATATTTATTTAATGTTTCTAGATTGAAGATCGTTTTCCCTTGATAGAGAAAACAGAAAAGCTGAGAGCTGAGAATTCTGCCTTTCCTCGTCATCTAACATTATACCATCTGCCACACACACTGGGCCTATCCTTCCTTGTTCTCAATCCAAAAGCAGCAGCTTTCAAGACACTATTTTGCTGTCTTTAGAGCATTTTTTTGTTGTTGTTTTTCAGATTCAGCCTCTTTGCTGCATTATACCCACAGGTTCTAGCTAGACTTTTATCCAGGATTACGTATCCTTTTTTCAATCTTTTGTGTCCTAAAATCTGGCCTGTTAGAGAGTCTCTGTGCTGCCACAGTGATTCCCCTTGACACTGTACTTGACAAACACAGGTTGAACAGAATCACTCAATTTAATTATTTTTTCAGTGGAATAACTTGTAATTGTGTTGGCTACAGTTCTTTTTTTTTTTTTTTTTTAATGGAATGAAGCTCTTGTTGCCCAGGCTTGTGTGCAATGGCATGATCTCGGCTAACTGCAACATCTGCCTCCTGGGTTCAAGCAATTCTCCTGCCTCAGCCTCCTGAGTAGCTGAAATTACAAGCACCTGCCACCATGCCTGGTTAATTTTTGTATTTTTAGTAGAGATAGGGTTTCACCATATTGGCCAGGCTGGTCTCGAACTCCTGACCTCAGGTGATCCACTCGCCTCGACCTCCCAAAGTGCTGGGATTACAGGTGTGAGCCACGGTGCCCAGCCTATTTTTCAGCGTCTTCCTTTCTTCAGTAGTCAAACACACTTTGGGGGATCTTTGGAAGTGGAATCAAGTGCAGGCTTCCAGGAATCTGCCTTCCCAAAGTGTTGGGTTCAGGGTGACTATGCCCAGTTCAGCCTTGCCTTGCTCTCCACTCCAACCATGCACCAAGAGGTTCCTCTATGATTTCCATCAGCTCCCTGCCCCCTCCCCATCAGATTCCTTCCTGTGGGTCCTGATGAAGGCAGCATTGCCCCTCGCTATAAATGCAATAGAGCAAAGTGAAAGAAGCATGGGCTTTGAAGTCAATCAGACTTTGCTCTGACACTTACAAACATGTGACTTTGGGCACATAACCTCACATCTCTCTGCCTGAGTTTCCTCCTGTGGAAAATGGGGATGGTGATGATAGTACTACCTTATAAATTGGATTAAATGAGCTGATGCCTATCAAATGCTTAGCATTGTGCTCGGCACATAGTAAACACTCAGTAAACTGTACCGTTGTTACTCCTACCTTGCCATTTCTTCCAACATCTAGTTCTATAGTTCAGCATGGATTATTTTCTGTTCACCTTCAGAATTCAGCTAGAGTATAACCCCTGCCTTGATTATACATGGCTAAACTTTATTTTGTAATTTAACATGAAGTTAACAGAAACTCATAAATAATAATTTTTTTTTTTGGCTTCATGTACATGAAAAGGTCATGTGGCTGTGTGGATCATCTGCACTTCTTGGGAAGACACGAACACCTGGTACCTATGCGATGGTTTGCTTATCCACATCTCCATCTGGTCCCATAGCTGCTGGTGCATGGAAAACCCTTTCAGGGGACTCTCATGACCAGTTAGGAACCAGGATGCAGCTGCAATGGTGCAGCCAAAAGGCAAGCAGCCACTGGCTGTGAATAGAATGGCCCAGTTCTCCAGCCCTTTCTTCCTCTCACCCTCTGCCTGGGTCCACTGTCAACTGGCTCTTCAATTGTTCCTGTGTCCTCATCACATGATTTTTCCTGTGAGAAATGTAAATATCCCACTTGCTGAGGTGAAATGATCAAAACCCAACACAAAATGACTTTTTATTAATAGAGTCATTTATATTGGCTCACTTTTGCCCAACAGTGCTCTCAAAATTGCAAAGCACACTATGTCACTCCCAACCACCAGGACTGGTAAATCTTAGTCCCTACCTACCCTAGGGTGACTGGCATGTAAAGGTCAACAACTTTTTTCGTTTCTTTTTTTTTTTTTTTTAAGACAGAGTCTTGCTCTGATGCCCAGGCTAGAGTGCAGTGGTGCAATTTTGGCTCACCACAGCATCCACCTCCCAGGTTCAAGTAATTCTTTTCTTCAGCCTCCTGAGTAGCTGGGACTACAGGCATGCACCACCAAGCTCAGCTAATTTTTATATTTTTAGTAGAGATAGGGTTTCGCCACATTGGCCAGGCTGGTCTTGAACTCCTGACCTCAGGCGATCCACCTGTCTTAGCCTCCCAAAGTGCTGGGATTAGAGGCATGAGCCACTGCGCCAGGCCAATAACATTTTTTGGAATGGATAGTAGTAGAGAGAAAAAATGATCTATTTGTTCTTTAGACTCATGTCTTTTTTTTGTTTTTTGTTTTTAACCTTTTTTTTTTTGTAAGTAATGCTGAAGGCTTCTCCGATTATGTATTGGTGTGTATTTTTTTTTCCAAGTTGGGTCTTGTTTTGCCGTGTGGTTCATAACTATCTATCTCTTTTGATGTGATTTTGCACCTCCTTAGAATCTGTGAGAAGTCCTAATTCAGTGTTCCCTGCAATTTTGTTGATGTACTCTTCATCCTCACTGATGATCTAGGGGCCTTCAAGGGGCTTTAGAGAAAGTGGGGCAGGAACTCTCAATAGCAGTGTGCAGGGCCTCTCCCCTGGACTGGCTGGGTTTTGGTCCCTGCCTTTTGTTCTCTGGTCTCTGGTCAGCACTCCACTCTGGAGCTCATGCACAGACCTGTTTCATTCAAGTCTCTACCAACCTTCATACCTGGAGCTCTGGGTATGTCTGCCTCCCACAGGCTCCTTACATAGAATGATGATCATCCAGAAAGCTGTGCTGTGGATCTGGCCTGATTCAGTCTTGACAAGCCCAGGATGCTAGTAGCTAGCTCACAATTCTGTTCTGGGAGTCAGAGCATGCAGCTGAAAAATAAAAATTCTAATCTTCCCCTTTTAAATTACTTTTTTCGTTTTGTTTTAAACTGTATATTTTTTAGAAACAAAATAATTAATTTCTCTTGACTTGAGCTTTATTGAAATTGTATTACACTGTATGTATTCTTCCACAACTTGCTTGTTTTAAATTCAAAATTATGTTGTAAAAATGCATCCATGTGACTGATTCATTTTCACTGCTGTATATATAATATTCAGTTGTATGACTATACCACAAATTATTCATTTTCCTGTTAATGGATATCTGAGTTGTTCTTACGAGTTCTGCTATTATGAGCATTCTTCTATGTGTCTTTTTGGCCATGAGGGTAAGAGTTTCTCTGGAATATATATCAGGAATGAAATTCTTAAATTGTAGGGTATGCACATATTCAACTTTACAGCCTAAAGCCAAATTGTTTTCCAAAGTGTTGTGACAATTTATGCTCCCACTAACATTGAATAAGAACACCCCTTGTCCCTCACCCTTGCCAAGTACTTAGTATTATCAGATTTTTAAAGTTCTAATAATTTAATAGTTTTCAATAATTTCTTACTATAGTCTGAATTATTTGTATTTTCCTGTCTTTTTCCTAGGTTTGTTAGACATTTAGCATTCTTCTGTGAAGAGTATATTTATGCCATTTGTCTATATTTATATGGTTGTTTGCCTATTTCTTACTGATTCATAAGAGTGGAAATATTCTAGAATGCTGATTCTTTTTTGGTTATATTTTTTTGCAAACACAGTTGACCGTCTATATCTGAGCCTTCTACATCCTCAGATTTAACCAATTGTGGATTGAAAATATTCTGGAGAAAAAAAAGGATGGTTGTGTCTGTACTGAACATACATAGACTTTTTTTTTCTTGTCATTATTCCCTAAACAATATGGTATAAAAACTATTTACACAACATTTACATTGTATTCAGTATTATAAGTAATCTAGAGAAGATTTCAAGTATGCGACAGGACATGCACAGGTTATATGCAGTGACTACGCCATTTTATATCAGGGACTTGAGCATCCTCAAATTTTGGTACCTTCAGGGATTCTGAAACAAATCCTCTGTGGATAACAGAGTGTGACTGTATATTTTCCAAATGAGTGGCTTTTCATTTCCTTTATAGTATCTATTGACTAACACTTGAGGTAAAAAAAAATTCTTCTTAACATCTCAAGTTTCAATTTTCACATTAAAGTCCTTAATCTTTATGGAATCGATTTGTTTGTATGGTACAAAACAAGACTCAATTTCGTTTTTTCCTCTATGGAAACCAATTGTCTCAGAACCACTTACTTCCTGTGATCTCTAATGCTACTGCTGGCTTATATCAACTTTTCATATATATGAGATTATGTTTGGGTCCTCTGGTGACTTTCCGCAAAGTACTAAAATTGGCTCCATAAGATAGTACATGTTTTTTGCTAGACTAGGTACCTTATATTTTTGATGCTAATATAAGTGATATCTTTGTTACTTCATTTTCTAGGTGTTTGATGCTGAGATATTAAAATGCAATTAATTTTTCTAGTTTGAGCTTATATCCAGTCACTGTTATTTAGGTCCTTACTATGTTTAATAGTTTACTTGTACATTTTGGGGTTTTTTTCAAATAGACAATCATAGCATCCAGAAATAACAAAAATTTTTTTTCTGTCTTTCCAAACCTTTTGCCTTTCTCTGCCTTGTCTTACCACACTGGTTGGGATCTCCTGCACAATGTTAAATAGAAGACTTAAGAGTAGGCAACATTATTTTATTACCAATTTTTGAAGAAATGCTTCTATTTAACAGTGATGTTTGCTGCATGGTTTTGGACGATGTTTCAAGTAAGAAAGTTCTATTCTGCTCTATCGTGTTTTTTTTTTTTTTTTTTTGCTAAAAGTTTTTAGCAAATGGATGTTAAATTGTGTCAAATGATTTTCCTTCTTCTATTGAAAAGACCATAAGATTTTCCTCTTTAATTTTTCAATATGGTATTTGTAAAATCACCCTTAGATTGCCAGATTTAAAAATTAATGGGATTAAGTGTTCATTATATTCTTTTATCTTTTTGAATCTTTGCTGTATCTGTGGTTGCATCTGCCCTTTCCATTTCTTCTTTATTTCTGTCTTCTGTCTTGTTTTTAAAAAACAACTTAAGAGGGTCAGCTTTAGTCTCTTATTAGTTTGTTCAATATTTGGCTTGCAATGAGGCCATGGACTTCCTACTGAGTGGCCAGTGAAGCTGGAAACGGAGGCGAATACATAGCAAGTGGACTGTCGGTATTTGTTGAGTGAGCCAGTCTTCCATAGACTAGGAGTGTTCCTGTACATCTTTGCTGAGTGAGCCAAACTGCAAGGCCCTACCATCCTCTGAACCTGAGCCATTCCTCTAACTAATCAGGTAGAGAATTCCGAGAAGTGGGTCAGGATACTACCGTGTGACTACTGCACAACCACTTGCTTCCTGGGAAAGGGGAAATGGCTCATTTACTGCTTGCTATAAAAGCTGCTGAGTCCTTTTGCTGGGGCTCCCTAGCTATGGGACAACTCACTGCATGCACAGGTGCCATCTGGGCTTGCCATCTGGGCTCATCATGTCACACCATGGGACCTGGGGACAGGGCAACTTGGGCTACCGTGCTGATGCTCCTGCTGTTTGCTATACTGTGAATAATAAACTCTCTTGCTCTGATGTACTGAATTTTGTTGTTTACTTTCTGCACCTATAACATTGTGGCAAACAACCCAAATTCCTTGCATGCTTAATCATCCACTTTGAAGTCTTATTACTCCTAGCCATTATCTATAAGGTTGGTGTCCTTTTCTGACAATATCCCACTATATTATGTGACAAAATAATATTATCTGTGTTTCTGTGTTCATGGCTACCTGTATTTAGAGAGACTCCTTTAGAATCACAGAAGATCTCAACCCTTCCCCTGCTCTGCTGATTTATGAATACCAGTAACCAGCCATGTCTAATGATGGATGAAAGGGTACAACCTTTAACCCACTGCCTTCCAGTACCTTTTGAGAACAAATAGTTATGGAAGGAAACCTAAAGAATATCTATTTCCTAAAACCCATTCCCAAATTGTAGCAGAGTGCCAGAGAGGCATGCCTCAAAACCCATAGTCTGCTATCTTTGTTGAACAGCTTTTATTGCATTGCTGTTTTTGGGGGGGGGTGGGGAACAGTGGTGGCGGGGGTGTGGGAGTGATAACAACGAGTCCTCATGGAGATCCTTGTTTGGACCAGGCATGCAAATTCACGTATTACAAATATTTATAGAAACCAGCTTAAATCTCTTTTAGGGAGTATAGTTATAAATGAATGTGGATGGATGAACAAATAAATACAATTTGAGAAGTCATTGACCATCCAGCTGTATGTTATAATAACAGGGATATAAAAGAAAAGAGAAGAAATATTTTTGAATACCTATTTGTATTTCAGGTCCTTTTTTGGGTGCTTTACTAACATTATTTCACTTAACCTTTTCTTCATACCATCCCTGTGAAGCTGGTATTATTCATTCAATTTTATAGATGAGAAAATCTGGCAGAAAAGTAAATAATTGTATAAGGACTACATTGGGATTCAGACTCAGGAGGGTCTGACTCTAATGCCTGTGCTCTGTCCAGGACACCTCACTGTACATTCCCCAGGAACTTTTATTCCTCGGGTCCTCAGCAGCAGCGAAAACCATGGAGTCTAAGCCCAACTACTTCCCTGGTTCTGGTGAGGCTTTTGCTGGCATTTCTCACAAAATGTGTGCTCCTGCTGCCACCTGCTGGCACCTTGCACATCCTAATTTTCCTTGGTAAACCCCTCAATCTCCGGGAAGTAGAAACCATCTGGCTCCAAAAAAGGCGAGAAGTTCCATACAGACAACTAGCTGGTAAATCTTCCCCAAAGCTGGTAAACTTATAAGGGAATAATTATTCTTATTCGCCTCCCCTGGGGAGAAATCCTTTCTCCTTCGAAGTTACTCAGTTTTCATCAGATTCCAGGTATTGAAGGAAAGCCCAGGTTGTGTTATCCAGACCACTTAAATTTGAATGGTGGTCTCTTGCTAGATTGTGATATTCCATGGCCCTAGTAGGTAACACTGATCATCATATTGACAAGCAACAAGCCAGCAGGTAACAAACAGTGCCTCAACCAACAAGAGTCTAAGTGGCTGCAGAGCTGGACTTGGCCTCTTTCCAGAAGATGGTAGGGCCCCCAGGAATCAGGTTACTGCATATCCTGGTCCTTCACCTGGCCAGCTAGGACCAAGAGGGGACTTTCTTCCCTCTGTCAAAGACATCTCACAGACACACACACACACACACACACACACACACACACACATACTCTCACTCCACCACGTCCTGCAAAACATAATGATTTGTCATCTGGGGTGGATTGTTAGATTTTTGTTTTCTTTTGTTTCCTTTTCCTTGACAAAATGGGGAAAAACCCTTCCCGGGGGCGGGAGAGCTTATTTCTGACTGCTGGGAAAAAAGAAAGCAGGAATTGTTGTCACGACAATGAGGAGCTCATCAAAGCCTCATTTTGCTCATCAGCCATCATTGCCCTCCATCCCGCACCCCCGCATGTTCCTCTAATTCAATGCCCGCCTAATGAATAACTCCCAGAACAAAAGCCCCTTTCAGGCAGCCTACATAATTATCAGAGGAGCCTTGCATAACTGTCGCAGACTACTCATGTTTTCAGGTCTGTCTCTAAATTTGGTTATTCACAACCTTTATAGCTCAATATTATTGCCTAACTGTGATCATTTTCTAATTATCCTAATAATACCTATTAAATAATTCCCATTAAATCACTTGAACCGGAGCAGCACAGGCCAGCTCAAATACAACTTAACCTAATAAGCATTGGTCATTCATTAAGCAACAGGGCAATCTCTTAGAGGGACTGAATAGAATACTAAACCACCAAGGAATATTATTATTGCACAAATGTTATTACAAGTTAGAGTATATTAATTTTGGTGCCTGGTTTGCAAAACTTCTATTCGGTTTTGAGGCCACTCTCCGTGACTTGACTCTTTTAGTCTCCAGCCCCTTGTTGATCTGCATCTATCACCCACACAAGGACAATCAAGGGAAAAAGGCCCATAAACTTAACAGGGGAATTAAATTACCAAGGATATAAAGGGAATGAATGGAATCCATCTTCTGGCTGGCTTGGCACACCTCTGAAACATCACAAGCTGGCCAGATTTCTTTTGCTATAATTCAAAATAGCTCTCTCTTTTCTTTTCTTTTCTTTTTTTTTTTTTTTTCATATTTGGGGATGAGGAAGATTTTCAGAAGATGCTTTACAATTTTGGTTTCTCTCATTTAAATTTCAAGCAGTAAAAATTAGACAATTCTTTAAAAGAAGATGTGTGTGGATACTTAGTAATATTTTGTAAAATGATGTGAGTAGTGTTTACTGAATGCCTACAACGTAGTCAATACTCTGGCAGAGACTTTGCCTATCAACACCCCTAATTCTCAAAATGACCTGGCAATATGGGGATTAGTATCTTCATTTTTCAGATAAGAAATCTAGGGCCAGAGAGGTTAAGTGATTTTCCCAGGACTATTCAGCCTAAGTGGAGTGGAACAGAATTTGAACACAGGACTTGTTGGCACCCACAGCTCCCCACTTTCCACCATGCCGCCTCTTGGCGTATGTTGCTGGCGGCAAACTGAAGCATACTCTGGCTTTTCTGGTTTTTCCTTTTCCTTTCTAACACTCTCACTGAGATCAGCAGATTCTCAAAGACAAGAACCAGAGCCTTCTGGACTGGGAATATGACCAAACCACCAAACAAGGGCAGTTCATTCTACCGAAAGCCCCACAGCAGCTGTAAAAATGGACAGTGACTCTCAGTCCAGGCAGCAAGAAACTCTTTATATTTGTAATAAGCCTACTTCTTCTTTTTTTTTTTTTTTTCCGGAGATGGAGTCTCGCTCTGTTGCCTGGGCTGGAGTGCACTGGTGCGATCTCAGCTCACTGCAAGCTCTGCCTCCCGGGTTCACGCCATTCTCCTGCCTCAGCCTCCTGAGTTAGCTGGGACTACAGGCGCCCGCCACCATGCCCAGCTAATTTTTTGTATTTTTAGTAGAGACGGGGTTTCACCATGTTAGCCAGGATGGTCTCGATCTCCTGACCTCGTGATCCGCCCGTCTCGGCCTCCCAAAGTGCTGGAATTACAGGCATCAGCCACCATGCCCAGCCTGTAATAAGCCTACTTCTAATGAGCAAATTTGGGTCATCTTTGCAAGGAAATCCAGCGCATTTTAGTGAAAAAGCAAACAGGTATTGGTTAATCATCTGCTCCAAGCCAGACACTGGTCTATGAATATTACATAAATTATTTTAGCTAATCCTCACCACAAATACAAGTAACTATTATTATCACTCCCAATTTACCAACAAGAAAACTGAGGCACAGAAGAGGTAAAGTCTGACTCTAGCATTTCCCTGAAATCTAGTCCTAAATTAACCATGCAGTTAATGAAACCGAAACCCCAGGATCCCTCACTTGGATGGGTCTTTGCAAGGTTCTGGAAGCAGCCCTCACAATTTTACACACGTGACTTTGCACGAACTTCAGGCCTCAGGAAATCTGGGTCTGCACCTGCTAGTGTCATCGCTGTGACATAACTGGACTTTTAAAGAATTGAAATCCTAATGTTTCACTTGTTAAGTAACAAGTAACCTGTTATTTATATTATTGCACATTATTTCAGTGCTTGGTTTTTCACCTTTTATATCCCAAATGCTGAAGGCTGAAGACATCACATTATAAAATTAAAGAGACAATACCCCCAACAAACTCTTAGGGCCCCCCAATTCATGAGCCACACACCTACTGGAAGATTTCTGAAAATGTAGATTTAAGCCATTCCTTACCTGAAAACCCATTCACTGGCTCATTTGTGAAGATATTTCATGTCTTTTCACATTTGACCTTTGCAGGCGCTGTTCCCTCTGCCAGAACAATCTCCTCTTCACTGGTTAACTCTTGTTCCTTCTCAGGTTCTCATCGTATAGATCACCCCTTCCCAGAAGCCTTGCCCGCTGGCTCCCCTTGCCCCAAGATCACTTAGGCACTTCTTGCTTCTGTTCACATTGCACCTAATTCTTGTTCCTATCATAGCATTCGTCATACTGTATTGTGGCTTACCTCTTTACCTATGTGTGTCTCTCAATGGACTATAAACTTCTCAAGGTAGGAACTGCTTCACACTCATTGTTACAGACCCAGTGTTTTAATGTCTAATGTATAGTAGGTCTTCACCAGATGAGTTCTGTTTGAATCTAAGAATCTGAAGCTATTACTGGAATAGTTACCACTTATTGCTTTACCTTGGGCCAGGCAATGTGTTAACTTAAGCATCATATATAATTTCTTCTTTAATCCTTATATCAGTTCTATAAAGGAGAAAACCACTATTGTCCCCATTTTAGATGAGAAAATGAAAAAGTATAAAGGTTTATAACGTGACTGGCCCAAGGTCATACAGGTAGTAAAGGAAAAACCAGGACATTGACTCACTCTGGGCTTTGAATTACTACCAACACTGCTCCAATACCCATATATTTCTCCTGAATTTATTTTAATCCCTGAATTACAAAGAACATTCGTGTTAGCCAGTGGAGAGGTAGGGCTGAACAGAAGCACAGTTACAAGGTCCACGGGCTGACCAATGCTCCTGGGAATTTCAAATTGGGCCACTAGTTTGATTTTTACATTTGATCTTGGCCAAAAGGCTGAGAAGCAATAGTTTGATGTTTAAAGTGTGCAGCAGTTGTGGATTTAGCACCATATGTCCATGCTAACAGCTCCCCAGCAGGTGACAAGGTCTGTTTTCCTCAGATGGTTAGACTAGTACTATTCTCAGACCACGCCCACTGCTCTGGATCCGCTGGGATGCCGTACCTGCTTCTCCTCGCAACGCCTTCTCCAGCCTCACACCCTGGATCTCAGAAGCCCTCTGCAGCTCCTCCACCTCCTCCAGCTGCCTCTGGATGGCCTGCAACACCAGGATCAGATGTCACACAAGGACTTTCCACATAGAGTCCCAAGAGGGGCCGATTCTGTCAATTACTTTCCAAGAGAAAGAGTCCCTTTCACTTGTGATGGTCCTGCCTTGAGTAACTAGGCAAGGACCTCTGAATCCCAGACAACTATACCCTGATGTTTCCCTTCCTTAGCATGCAACATAAAGCAAGGAATCTGTGTGTATGTTCAACTGGCCCCTAAGTAGACATTAAAACAGTCTCCTTAGACAAGGCCAATCACAGATGTCCTCCAAGATAGAGGTTGTTGGGTGAGGTGAGCAGTCATCATGGCTCCTGGCCTCCTTGGAGCCAACAGCCCGACTATGGCCATGGCATAATGATTGGAGCTGCAGCCACTGTTCAGAGTAGGGCAGGGGGTCCGGGGGCAAACATGGTACTTGCATAATCTATTTTCCCCAAGAAGAACCAGCCTATACCTCCCAAGGAGTCAGTCTGGAGAAAGAGAACTGGGCCAGCTCTCGGGGTTTCGTGCTCCTGTTTTCGATTGTCCTGCTCCTGTCCTTAGCTACAAATTGTACCTGTTCTTTCATTGCACCATGGGCAGATGCCCAGCGTTCTTTCATTGTGGAAGTGTACTGTGGCTTTGTTACTAGCAGGTTGTTAAGGTGAGACACAAGATGTTTAACTTGTTAGGGATGACATCATCCTCTCCTTAGGTTCATTATAGACACCTGTTAAGGTCTGGGGTCATGACTGTGTTTGCATTTACATATTTATTTTCCTTACTATTAATCTCCTGTGTATATTACAAAGGAAAGTAGGGAAAAGCCATTTCTATATAAATTTTGTTCATCCCCATCCATTTTCTCTGCTTTCAAATACCATGCTGTCAAAAGGCATATCCCTTGGCAGAACAGACTTTGCACCTGGCAGAACAGGTATATTCAAGGAACTGTCAGTTGTTTGGGCAGGCAGAATGCCTGTGTTCCTTCTCTGTTTTACTTTACTCTGTCTCACTCCCTTCTTCCTTAACCCCACATCTTTCTAAATCTCCCCTGGAATCACAAGTACAGCAGCCGAGACCCCTCCAACCCTGGAAAGAGACCCAAGCAGGGAGGGGTGGGGCCTGTGCAACCACCTGGCTCTTCTTGTCCCAGCTATGAGTGCTTAAGCCCCAACATAATATCTGAAATAGATGGAAAGTCTACTTAAAACAATTCGTAATTTCATGCCCTCTTCCTGTCTCTCCCTTAAAGACAATTACATCTTTATAAATCCATCTCTTGCTGGCATGCTGTAGAATTGCTAAAGAAAGGAAGCACCTAAATGGTTTTATTAATGATCATTGTGCAGTTACAGCTATCTGGTTCTTAGAGACTAAATTGTGTCCCTCCCCAAAGACATATGTTTGTCACACCCCCAGTGTGACTATATTTGGAGATAAGGCCTTTAAGGAGGTAATCAAGGTGAAATGGAGTCACAGGGCTGGGGCCCTAATCCAATGCAGCTGATGTCCTTACAAGAGGAAAAGACACCAGAGATATTTTTCTCTGCTCATGTGAACTCACAGAAAGACCACGTGAGGACATACGAAGAAAGCAGCTGTCTACAAGCCAGGAAGAGAGGCATTACCATGTGTCAAACCTGCCAGCACCTTGATCTTGGACTTCTCGGCTCCAGAACGTGAGGAAAATGATTTTCTATTGTTTAAGCCACCCGGTCCATGGTACTTTGCTATGGCAGCCCAAGCAGATGAATACAGTGGTCATTCTTTAGAAACTAAGCATGAGGCTGGACGTGGTGGCTCACACCAGCAATCTCAGCATTTTGGGAAGCTGAGGTGGGAGGATCACTTGAGCTCAGGAGTTTGAGACCAGCCTGGCCAACATGGTGAAAACCCGTCTCTACTAAAAATACAAAAATTAGCTGGGCACTGTGGTAGGCATCTGTAATCCCAGCTACTTGGGAGTATGAGGCGAGAGAATCACTTGAACCCAGGAGGCAGAGGTTGCAGTGAGCTGAGATCACACCACTGCACTCCAGCCTGGGCAACAGAGCAAGACTCTGTCTCAAAAAATAAAACAAAAAACAACTAAGGATGAAAGTCTCAGAGATTCAAAATGGCTGCTATGGGTGCCAGCAGGATTCAAAAGGCCATTGTAATTCCTCTCTTATCATAACTTTCTGTGATGAAAATACAAGGAAGAGGCATTGCCTAGTTTGCCAATCAATATCATAAGATTTGTCTTGTTCTTGGAAGGAAAAGTTGCAGTGTTTCAAGGAAACCTGTTTTAAAGGTTGCAAGTGGACAGAAGTGACCTTTCCCCATTCGCTAGGTGAAAGAGGTGGCTCCCAAGCCAGCCATGGGGAAGGGGAAAGGAGGGTGGATTGAATGATATCACTCTGGTCAGAAATAGTGTGTAGGATTATTAGCCAGATAAAGGGATTAAGTGGAGAAAGGGATGTGAGGGTATACTGGATTAACATGAGTGGTCATTCTAAGTCTGTATATCCTAAAATCCAACCCTTGTTCAAGACTAGGCTTGGGCTCCTCAGAGAGATGGAGGATGCTTTGACTTTCTGCTTCATTTTGCTTGTCTGTGATGGAGTTGTGGCCGAGCAACTTGGGCGGAAGTGTTCAAAGTCAGCAATCAGGCCAGGAAATCTGTACTGGAATGCTAGATACTTATGATTTCAACTAATCTTGAAATGGAGACAGCCCTTAATAGCTGCCAGTTTAGTAAAGACACTGTCAGGGAGTTGGTAGAAGGTTTGTGTCCTCACAGAGGACAAAACTAAGGTCACTGCTATGTGGCCGTCAGGGATGACTCCCAAGGCCATGCGTTGGCTCTTGTTCCAGCCTCACATGTCTGCAGATGGAGGGGTGACCGAGAATAGGCTGGATTAACATGTGGGCTCTCCAGGACCCAGAGTCTTACTGAGACTAAGCCAGAGCCTCTTTAAAACAGCCACAAATCTGGTCCCTCAGAGAACAAGACTGACCTTTCTCCAGCCTGCTTTCCCTAATACAATGCAGACTCTCAAACCTCTTTCCCATCCAGAGTCCCAGAATCCTGGACCCAGGCCCACTCACTCATCTCCAGTTTATTTACTGACCTGAGCCTTATAGAGCCTTTTCAATTCTTCTTGCTTAACCATCTGCTTCATTGCTTTTTCTAGCTTCTTTCTTCTTCTAAGTGTCTTCTTCTCCTATGAAAACCAATAGAGAAAAAAATTATGTCAGAGAAAAATGGGGTTGAAATTTACAATGTATCATTATAGGCTTCTGCCCTCTCCAACTAATGATTCCTAGCCACTGCTTACCTTCTAAAATAATGACATCTGGTAGAACTCTATGCAATGATAGAAATAAACTATAGCTGTGCTGTCTAAAATACAGAAACCACTAGCCCCATGTGGCTAGTGGACACTTGAAGTGAGTGTGGATTAGAAATTGAATTTTAAATTTTATTCAATTTTAATGAACTTAAATGTAAATTTAAGTAGCCACATGTTGCTAGTAGGTTCTGGACTGGGAAGCTGCTATGTGTGTATTGGGAGGGAGTCTATGTGTTGGTCTGTAGCTGGGAATTGCTATAATAGAATACTGTCTGGGTTCAGCTGAGAGAAGGAATGATACAAGAATTATACTTTACAGGGATGCTACAATATGGCCTAGGGATGAGGGGCTTGGGAGAGAGAGACAGGCAGGCAAGCAGACAGATATACACACACATGCTCTCTTTCACTACATGAAAACCAGTTAACAACTTTAAATAGTGCTTAGGTTGAGTCTACAGTGGCTAATTAAACCTGGAAATGGAGAAATGTATCATTCCAATGAAAGTGTTTTTTGGCTTGAGGGAAGCATGATATTGCTTCTCTTCCCTACCTCACTTTGTTTATACAATTATAGCATTACTGTCACCAGGTTGTGTGTGTACCTGTGCTTGTTAAAACTTTTTTTTAAAAAATTGATGCATATAAAGTAGAAGTCTAGATCTTCATAGTGTCACTTCCAGGTTTTCGACAAAAGAGAAAAGAGAAGTGATGGTGTGGCTAATTCCACATCCTGGAAAGTTCAGGAGACACTTCTGGCGGGAGAAATAGCAGAGACTAATGGTTGAGCACTGGGACCACAAGACAGGCAAAGCTGGCATCCAGTCCCCACTGAGATGTGTGAGCTTCAGAATGTCACACAACATTCTGAACTTCAGTGCCATCTTTAGAGTAATGAGAAGAATTTAGTGCCTTTGTAGGGATATACTAAGGACTAAATGAAATAACAAGGCTAAGCCTTTTGGAGAATACCTGAAAGAGACATGGGATGAACACTCAGTAAATGCTAAGAGCATGATTTTTATTATTACTAGCACACCTACATTATTATATTTTAAATCAGCATGATTATCACTTTTTACTAAAATCTATTATGATTTTTGTGTGTAGGAGTATATATTACACACACACACACACAGACATTCTGTATCTACAAAATAAATGTTCAAATTGCGCTATTTTTACTCCGTGTGCCTTCTCTGAGCATACACGTCAACTTTCCGTATACTAGGATGAGGATTAGAGCATGCTAGACATTTCTTTTTAATGCTGGAAGAAATAACTATGAAATTTAAAAATTGTTGCAGCTAGCTTGGTGCCTACAGGCTATTTTTCTGGAATTCTCCTTAGGACCTGAAATCCTAAAGATCTTCTTCATCCTTGGAAGAAAATTTTACTCTCAGAACTCAAATTATTCCATATCATATCATCCTTGTTTACAGGAGATGACTACCAGATTGAATGCCAATCACTCTGAATGGGGATTCCAGACCTGTTGCATGGGGGATTCTTCATGGGGCAGCTAGGATCTTTCTGGAAAGGCTCTAGAGGAGAGGTGGTGGGGATGAATGGTAACTGTCATCCAGAGATTGTCTAACTTAGTCTACATGGAGTCAGTTCATTTATTACCAAGTGCCCCTTGAGCTTCCATTATACTAACCTATGTAATAAATCCTCACATTTACTAAATGCTATATGCCAGACACTGTACTAATTATTTCACACGCATCATCCCATTTATTCCTCAAATTGCACTTACTTTACAGGTAAGGAAAAAAAACTCAGAAAGGAAATTAACTTATACAAGATGATGCAATTATTAATAGGCAGAGCCAGGAGTTAGGCACAGGTAGCCTGAATCTAGTATCCACATTTCATTAAGTCTATACTGCCTTTCCTTGTGCCACATACCATTTAGACACAACAAGGACCTACTCTAAAGTGGGACTATAGAAGAGAAATGCCAATGCCCCCCCCCCACAAGTAAAGACCACTGAATGCAGTTCCCAGGCGAAAGGTGGGGGGAATTGCCTCAACAGCATCATGTGGTGTTAGTGCTTCCGAGCAGCAAAGCTATCAAACTCTGACTGTTTTATCAACAGTCAGCAAAACAGAACCTAGAAGAGGAAGGAAAGTCATTTATTGCCTTTTATTAAAAAGTTGCTGATACAGAAAAGACGGATGCTTCATTAATAAACACTCATACAGTCTTACATATACAAGGCATGGTTCTTATATCCTCACTGATGGTGATGATGAAGAGAGGGAAAGACGCGAAGGGCGATCGAAGAAAAGAAGCAGAAACCTGGCAGAATCAAAGACAAGCTGCTGTGTCTTTTCCTGCCGTAGTCTCTTAGATCTGGATGGTGGTGTGGGAGGAAAGGCAGTGGGGAACAAGGGTCAAGCAAAGGGCAGAGGCTGAGAGGACACATTCTACCTCCAGTTTCCTGTGCAAAGGTTCATTTGAGCTGTCATGGGCTCTATGTCACCTGACTGGGGACACACCTGTATGGGACAGAAGAGACAAAGAAACCAGAGGACGAAAACCTCCTCTCATTCCTTCAGTGTGAGCCCTCGAGAGGTTGGAAAAAAGAAATCTTCTCGCCAGCTTCCCTTCGTGTAAGAGTGGGCCAGGTCAGAAGCCAGGTGAAGCAGGCATGCTTTACCACCTGGCAAGCTGACGTGATGGCGGGCTCTGTTCTGGGCCAGCAGGACGACAAGGAGCTATTTTGAGACTGGTCCTAGATACCACAGTCTTGCTATTTCAATATGTTTGGGCCATTCTATTCTTTTATTCTCCGTGAGTGTCAAGATGGCTGGGGCTGGGATCTCTGCCTAATTGGAATATAGAATTAACTCAGGGTCATTCAAGGGGATGAGAGGGGCAGTAAGAAAACCACAGAAATCAACACAACACACACATAATTCATTTGTGTTGAATGCTGAATTAATTAGGGACACCATTGTTAGAAATGAGAAATTCACACATCTTTCTCTCTCAACTCTCTCTCTGTCTATCTGTCTTCTCCCTCCCTCTCTCTTCCTCTCTCCTCCCCTTCCCCCCTACACATTCCAGATCCCTCCTGCCTTGCTTCAAACTGGGCCATGGGGAGTTGGAACCCCAGAGTGACTTGAGATGATGCCAAGGCTCCTAATGCCAGATATGGAAAAGTTGAGGGTAAGTAAATAAATTTGGTTCTCCTCCTCCCTCCCCAGATCCTCACTACTCCAAAAAATAAACACTACCAGAGCGGTGAACTGCTTCTCTTTCTACCCGGGAAGCATTTTGGGTCCAACCACTCAGTAACCCCTGCCCCCACCTGCCCCACCAAGTACTCTACTGTCTCAGTGAAAATGCTCCAGCTTCAGTGGATAAAGAAAATAATGGTGGGCTTTGGTTATGGGACGTCTGTCTCTGTGTATGTGACAGACAGACACATTTATAGACATATACAATGTTTGTGTTTTTTAATCTACAGATATGAGAGTTGTTTAAAGAGTTCTCCAAAAACATTAATGTTCATTGAGAAAAGAAGTCAATCGTCTCCCCAGCTGGCACGGGGCTTGTCCCTTCCACAGCAGGGATCCTTGGAGTATCCATGTCTAGATGAAACTGCATGGTTCATTTCATATTTCTGATTAGAATAAACATAACATTTTCCATGCAATCTGCCTCTAGTGCTTCTTAAATGAAGCTGTGCTTCCCCCAGGGAAATATGCATCTGCTTGTTGTAATGTTTTCGATGGTTTGCTTGTTGGACCACATATTAAACCCACTTTAAGAGCTGCCGTCACCAAATGGTTTCAAGTAAATATGTCTTTTTTTTTTTTTTTTCCTTCAATTTGGGTCTGAGAAAGGCAAACTTCTACAAGCTTTTTTTTTTTTTTTAAAGGAGATAATTCTTTGGGTGTTCAAGGTAAAGAGAGCACCCTGTCAGATGCAGTGAAACATGATCCTCTTAATGAAACCACTGCAGCTGGAGCCCACATTGGTTCTGAAATCTGGATGGTAAGCAGTCCCCACCAGCCAAGGCCCTCTTTGGCTGGTCAAGTGTTGTTACCTTTGACTGCAAGGAAAGCTGGGGATCAAATTCTTCATCTGCAGAGGAGGAGGAGGTTGAAGAGGCAGAAGAGGAAGCCTCTGTTACCTGTGCTCTGAGGGGAAAGTTCTTGGAGTCTGAAATGGGAACAGAAAAACTCAATGAACTGCTAGCTTCATTTCCTGCTTTATGAACCAAAGCTGCTGCTTCCTCCTCCCCCCTTACTCTCTTTCCCTTCCTCCCTGCCCTCCCCTCACTGCACCTGCCGTGAGCATGAGGCAACAGTACCTAAGGGCAACTGAAAATTTGGCCCTCCACGTTAATTACATTTCTGGGTCCCTGCCAAGAGCTTTGCAGCTCTCTTTTCACATTAAAAAAAAAAAAAAAAAAAAAAAAAAGCCAAGGTATTATGCAGAAATCAATTAATTCCTTAAACACCATTTATATGGTGTGTTGCTCAGAATGCATTCAGAGATAAAATCTATTATTAAAATGCATGTCTGAAGTTAGTTGAGTTACCTAAATGCTTGTGTAAGGTTCGTTCTGCAGAGTAATTGAATGCAAAAAAGTTGGAGCCAGCTCTTAAACAAACCGCCCTTCTGCTGCTCACAGCATCTGGCACCCATTTTTACTACATGACATCTGCTCAGTGTAAAAGAGCTGGTGTCAGAATGTCTGGTCATAGAAAAAAAAAATCCCAAATGTAATCAGAAGCAAAAGGACTCTAAGCCTAAGGTTTTATCACATAGTCTCATGCAACATAAATATTTCATTAATTATGGCCAAACAAATGCCATTTTTATTTTCCCAACTTGCAGATACTATCACATCATCGAAGTGGTGATTCAAATGCCAGGAAAGGCAGTTTCAGATAGGGATGGCTCAACAATACAGAGCCCAAGGGAGAGCTGAAGTTGAGGAGATATGCCAACCTCTGAACAAGAGGTAAATGGTTAGAGGCAGCAAAGTGCTCAGGTTAACTAGAATCACTCTGTGATGTGGCTGGAGACCATGTGTGATAAGGTGTTCCAGGTGCCACAGGAGGCTTTTATTCTTCTCAGCAAGAACATCTGCCCCTACACATCAACATGATGCAGAGTTGATGAGTAATAGCTAGATTAACTTACTCTGATCACTGAATATCAGGACCAGCTAGGACTCCACGATAGGTAATTGACTAATCTTTACTTTGCTGTGGCTGCTTATGTCTGAATAGAAATAGGCGTTGGGTTGGAGGAAAGGAGAAGCACCTCCAAGTCAACTAACATTCTCTCCAGCCTGTCTTTTCCTCCCTAAAATTTTCAACAATTCACTCTAGTGAGAGAGGCCAAGTTTGACAAAATAAGGGTATTTTAGCCTCCAGGAGCACATTTACATACATTGTTATTCAAAGCAAAATAATGCAAAACATCTATATAATAATATAATCTCTCTAGGGAGGGCGTTTGCTGTTTTCTAGTTTAATTTCCCAGATGGAAAGCTAAGGTAAAGATAGAATCAGAGAGCAGTATAATAACGGGAGGAAGCATCGCTATTGATGAGCTGAGATTGTTTCCCAATTCTAGCCACTAAATGACCACTGAGTAATTCAGTCACTGAGTGTTCAGCTTCTTAGCGTATGACCTTGAGGAAATAATTTTACCTCTTTGAGTTTCTCAGGATCATTATTTCTAACTTGCAGAATTGTTGTGGAAGGGTGAAGATAATCAGTGTAAAGTGCCTAGCATAATGCCTGGTATATTAGCAGTGCCAAAGTAAATGTTCTTATGGTTGGCAGCAGCAAGAGCAGCAGGAACCACTTGATCATCATCACTGATCTAACATAACAATACTGCAACATTAGAAAACTGCCTAGTTATCCTTTTTTTATGGAAGAAATATAAACCTAAAGTTGAAACTTCTTCTAACTTTCAAAAAACAAATATTTCCATTGACATTTCTTTTTGAAAGTGAGGAGAAAATGCTTCCAAAGATAATGCATTTCTTAAACTTCTGGCAAGAAAGAAGTTACATAGTTGCCACTGAGTCTTTTTCTTGTTACCCTCTCCATCACAGAACCAAACATTCTAGTACTTTTTTGTTTTTCTTTTTTTGAGACGGAGTCTTGCTCTGTCACCCAGGCTGGAGTGTAGTGGCGTGATCTGGGCTCACTGCAATCTCTGCCTCTCAGGTTCAAGTGATTCTCATGCCTCAGCCTCCTGAGCAGCTGGGATTACAGGCGCCCACCAACATGCCCAGCTAATTTTTGTATTTTTAGTAGAGATGGGGTTTCGCCATGTTGGCCAGGCTGGTTTCGAACTCCTGATTTCAGTAATCCACTTGCCTTGGCCTCCCAAAGTGCTGGGATTGTAAGTGTTAGCCACCGCACCTGGCCTAGTATACTTTTCATTTGTAAAATCTTAAAGACTTTGCAGCATTGTTCCATTCTGGCTGTGTTAGAATGACTGATTCTGGAATTCATCTCCCAACACAAAGCACTGAAAATTAAGACAAAATACATGAAGCATCTATTTTCAGGCATTGGACAACTATGCAGTGCAGTGCAGAACTGTGATAAAGGCAAGAACAGAAGCAAATGAGGAAAATCCTACAATCACAGTAGCTTTCTGCTTAGAGGGTCTTTCCAGATCACAGTACAGGTAAGAAGAAACTAAATAAAGCATAACAGATTCATTGAGTTGAAAAGACAGATGAGAGTTTGGGCAGGCTGAAACAGCTGGAATATGTGGGGCAGAGTATTGGAGAAGAGGGAGCTATTTAAAGAAGAAATTCACACCTAAGCATAGAAATCCCCTCGAGTCTATTGCTTATAGTAAACTATAGATACATAGAGAGAAACTCTATGAGGTTAGGCAAATAGTTGCTGGGAAGTTGTAGGCTAAACAATCTCGAAAGCTTTTATAGGACTGGGAGATGTTCAAGTTCTTCCTAGCCAGGGTAGAACAAAAATTTGAGGCATTGATAGAGACCACAGAAAAATTACAGGGAATGAATTAGCCCTAGAGTAAAGGTTATTATAGATTCACCTGAACAAAGCATAAAAGCAAGGCTTGAAAGGAAAACAAGTCATCTGCAAGTTACCCTACTGCCTGCCAAATATTCTTTATTGCCTATTTAATTCCTTAATTAAAGAAAATATAGGCATGCTACAATGTAACATTCAAAGTCTGGCAGCTGGTAAACAATTACGAGATATGTAAAACAGCATGACAAGTCTAATAATCAAGAGAAAAATTCGTCAATAAAAGCAGACCCAGAAATGACCGATATGATGGAATTAGCAGATGAGAATTTTGAAATAGCTATCATAAATGTGCTCAAGAACTCCACCAAAAAAACTATTATAATAAATCAGTAAAGTTGCAGTATACAAAATTAACACAGGAAAATTAGGAGCATTTCTATACACTAACAACAAACTATCTGAAAAAGAATGAAAAAAATCTCATTTATAATAACTTCAAAAAAAACCCACCTAGGAATAAATTTAACCAAGGAGGTGAAAGACCTATACATTGAAAATCATAAAACATTAATAAAAGAAATTGAAGAAGACACAAAGAAATCAAAAGATATCTCATGTTCATGGATCGAAACAATTACTGTCAACATTTTCACTAAATATATACAGTTGAAGCATTGCAACTAAAAAGATATTGTCAGACTGGATTTTAAAAAAGGAAGAACTTGCTGTATATTGTCAATAATAAATTCGTTTTAAATATAAAGAGAAATTAAAGTAAAAATTTAAAAAAACTAGAGTGTGATAACTCAAATCAATAAGAAAGATCATGTGACTGTATCAAAGTAACTTGGGGACCAGGAATATTAACAAAGATAAAGAGGGACATTCTATAATAAAAGGTAAACCTATTAAGAAAATGAAACAATTTTAAATACATGTGCACTTGATTAATTAAAGAAACAAAATATAGACATGCTTAATTAAATATTAATTAATTACAGAGCTCCAAAATACATGAAGCAAAAATGAACCAAACTGAAAAGAAAAATAGGCAATTCAAAAATTATAGCTAAGGGGTATTAACTCTTTTCTCTTGGAAATTGAAAGAATAAGTACACAAAAGTAAAAGTATGTGACTTGGATACACTATTAAACAACTTAACCTATTTCACATCATAGAACACTTCACCAAACAGCAACAGATGATTTGAAAGGGCACAGGAAACATTTCCTAAGTTAGACTATATCCTGGGCTTTAAAACAATCTTGATAAAGTTCTAAGGAGATTGAAATAATAAAAACCATGTTATCTGACCACAAGACAAAGTAGAAATTAGAAATTAATAACTGAAAGATACTCTAGAATATCCACAAAATATTTGAGAATTAAATAACACACTTCTAAATAACCCATAGGTCAAAAAAAGAAATCACAAATAAAATTAAAACAATGTATTTTTAAGACAGAGTCTCACTCTGTCACCCAGACTACAAAGAAAATTAAGAACAACTTGAACGAAATGAAAACACAACATATTAGAATTTGTAGGATTCAGCTAAAGCAGTGCCCAGAGGCAAATGCATTGCTTTACATTGTTTATACTAGAACAGAAGAAAGCTTTAAAATCAATGATTTAAGCATACTGTAAGAAGCTAACAAATATGAATTAATCTCAAAGTAGTAAAAATAAGACTGACAATTGACTTTGAAGAGAAACAATGGAAGCTACGAACAATGGCATGTATCATCAAATGATGAAATACAATGCCTAC
This sequence comes from Mandrillus leucophaeus, assembly GCF_000951045.1. Classification (NCBI taxonomy): domain Eukaryota; kingdom Metazoa; phylum Chordata; class Mammalia; order Primates; family Cercopithecidae; genus Mandrillus; species Mandrillus leucophaeus. The sequence goes on from NW_012101291.1 coordinate 784,104, forward strand.
AACTTGCAGTCTATATTCTAAAGAAATATCCTTTAAAAACAAAGGCAAAAGTGAAATGTTTTCAAACAAAACCTGGCAGAATTATCCTCAGCATACTCACACTAAAAGGAATGCCACGGGGAGTTCTCCAAGCAGAAGAAAACCAATCTAAGATGAAAGTATAGTGATGCAGAAAAAGATGAAGAACCAGTAAAATAGAAAATGTGCATGAATCCATGCACATTCAGGACTGTTTCAAACCATAATCATAATGTCTATGGGTTTAAAAGATGTATTGAATTAAAATATATGACAGTAATCACACAAAAGTTGAAAGAAGGTAAACGGAGTTTAAAGTTTTCTAAAGTCTTAGGTTATCCAGAAGGAGATAAGAGAATTAATTTAATATAGATTCATTTTAGTTATCAATTAACATTATAGTCTCTTGGGTAACCACCAAAATAATAATGAACAAAGTATACATAATTACAGGCACTATATACTATGTATTACATAAATAATAAGTAAAAGAGAAGAAATTGAATTTTAAAATTCCAGATTAATTAAAAATAAAGCAAGAAAAGAGAAAAAATGAACAAGTCAGATGAGACAAATGAAAAACAAACAGTAAACTGATAGATTTAAACCCAAATATATCAGTAATTATGTTAACTGTAAGTAGACTAAATATTCACAATAAAAGACAGAGACCATCAAATTGCATTTTCAAAAACCCAAACTATAAGTTGCTTATAAGACAGACACTTTAAATATAATAATACAGTAACATTAAAGTAAAAAGAAGGAAAAAGGGATATCATGTGAAAAACAAACCAAAAGAAAGTTTGTATAGCTATCCAAAAAAAAAAAAAAATCAGACCGAGACATTAAGGGCAGAAATATAACAAAAATAAGGGACATTTAATGATTATCAAAGCATCAATTCAAAAGTATACTATAACAATCATAAATGTGTACATACCTAACAGCATAGCCTCAAACTATATAAAGCAAAAACTTACCAAACCAAAAAGAGAAACAGTCAAGCCCCTCAACCATTGTTAGCTATTTTAAACAAAGCTCTCTTAGCAAGTGACAAAAAAACCAGACAAAAGAAAAAAATCAGTAAGGATATAGAAGATATGACTAAACACTATTAATAAATTTGACCTAATTGATAAGCAAATATAGAATATCACATCCAATAACTAGAGAATATATATTAATATCTATGTACATATACACACATATGTATTATTTGAAGTACATAAGAAATATTTATTAAATTGATTATATGTCAAGCTATAAAGCAAGTATCAATAAATCTCAAAGGACTTAAGTCACACACAGTATGTCTTTGGATAAAAGTGGAATTAAGCTAGAAATCAATACAATAACGTAGAAATTGTAGGGTCTCAGAAGCAGCTTTCTCTGACCTTCTCCTGCCCTCCTGGCCTCTCATTCTCTCCCCGCGGCTATCCATAGAAACTAGACTCCCAGAACCCCTTTCCCTCAAAGCCAGACATACAATCTAAAAATATTACTCTTAACTTTCCACCCACATTTCTGTGTAAAAACTGGCCATGAAGAAATGATCTGACTTGCCTTGTTTGACTCTAGATCTTAAGACTCCTATTCCAGAGAAGATCCTGCCCCGTACCCAAAATGAAGGAATGCTGTACGGAGAGGCCAAGAAGGATCTGAAGAGACAGGCCTTGCTGGGTTTCCCCAGTCTATTAGCATAAGATTTAACTCTTTTTGTCCAATTATATTTCTTCATGACTATCCATATTTTGTTGAACCTAAGCATAAAAATGAACAGTTTCCCTCTATCTTTGGGTCTGAATTCTGAAGACTCTCATGTCACATAAAACTATGATCAAATAAATTTGTATGCCTTTTCTCTTGTTGAACTGTCTTTTGTTGGTGATTTTCAGCAACCTTTCAGAGGGTGGGGGGAAGTTTTCTCTTGGACTTGACAAAATTAAGTAATATTTTTCTAAACATCCTATGGATCAAAGAAGAAATATAAATAAATTTAAACTGATGATAAAAGTGTGTCATAACAGAATGACTGGGATGTGGTTAAAGTAGTAATTAGAGAGAAATTTAGAGCCTTACATAAAGCACACATCATGCAAAAAAAAGAAAAAAAGTTGAGAAATATTCTAAGATCCATTTCAAGAAGCTAGAAAAAGAACCACAATTGAACCTAAAGAACGTAAAAGGAAGCAAATAATGAAGATAAGAACAGATTATGAAAGACAATAAAGATAAAGCAGAAATAAAATAGAAAATTAACAAAGTGAAAATTTGACTCTAAAAATACAAGATTGATTAAGAATTATTAAGAATAAAATGGGCAGAAACCAAAAATTACCAATATTAGGGATGAAAAGTGCTATAGAGTATTATTAAAGGAAGTTATTATACAAACTATTATATAATAATAAATTTAAAAATTTAGGCTGAATAAATTCATTGAAAAACAAAATTTGCCAAAACAAACACAAGAATAAATAGAAAATTTGATTAGTTCTCTATTAAAGGGACTAAATTTATAATTAAAAACCTTCCACAAAAACAGTTCTAGGTTATATGACTTCATTTGTTTCCAAATGTTTAGTAAAAATGTCACCAATATTAAAATAAAAAGCTCTTCCAGAGAACAGAAAAAGGACACTCTCAAGCTGTGTTATAAGACTAGCATAGGCTTAATACCAAAACCTGATAAAGATATAAAGAAAAATTTGGCCAGGCGTGGTGCCTCAGGCCTATAATCCCAGCACCTTGGGAGAACGAGGCAGGTGGATCAGTCTGAGGCAGGTCAGAAGTTTGAGATCAGCCTGGCTAACATGGTGAAACGCTGTCTCTAAGAAAAATACAAAAATTAGCCGGGTGTGGTGGCATGCACGTGTAATCCCAGCTACTCTGAAGGCTAAGGCAGGAGAATCTCTTGAATCCCAGAGGTGGAGGTTGCAGTGAGTCAAGATCATGCCACTGCACTCCAGCCTGGGCAACAGAGTAATACTGTGTCTCAATAAATAAATAAATAAATAAATAGAAAAATTTAAGCCAACATCATTTATAAACACAGGTGTGAAACTCTGAAAAATAATTAATAAATTCAACACAGTGATACATAAAAAGGTAGTACATTATGACCAAGCTGGGATTATTTCAGGAACACAATAATGATTTAACATTCAAAAACCTAGATAGTCCTAACCAGAGCAGTTAGGCAAGAGAAAGAAATAGGTGGCATCCAAACTGGAAAAGAAGGAGTCAAATAATCCTTATTTGCAGATGACATGATTTTATATTTAGAAAAACTGAAAGACTCCACACAAAAACCCTATGAGAACTGATAAACTTAGTAAATTTGCAGGATACAAAATCAATATACAAAAATCAGTAGCATTTCTATACACTAAGAGCAACCAATCAAGATTCTTTTCTGAAAAAGAAATCAAGAAAGCAATCCCATTTACAACAGCTACAAACAAATAAAAAAACCACCTAGGAATAAATTTAACCAAAGAAGTGAAAGATCCCTACAAAAAACACTGTAAAACACTGATGAAAGAAATTGAAGAGGACACCCAAAACATGGAAAGAAGTTCCATCCTCATGAATTGGAAGAATATTGTTAAAATGTCTATACTACCCAAAGCCGTCTACAGATTCAATGCAACCCCTATCAAAATACCAATGACATTCTTCACAGAAATAGAAAAAAAATCCTAAAATTTGTACAGAACCACAAAAGACCCCAAATAGCTAAAGTGTTCCTGAGCAAAAAGAACAAAGCTGGAGGCATCATATTACTTGATTTCAAATTATATTACAAAGCTATAGTAACCAGAAGCATGATACTGGCATAAAAACAGATACATAGACCAATGGAACAGAATAGAGAACCCAGAAATAAGTCCACACACTTACAGTCAACTCACTTTAACAAAGGTGCCAAGAACATACATTGGGGAATAGATAGTTTCTTCAATAAATGGTGCTGGAAAAACTCAATATTCATGTGCAGAAGAATGAAACTAGATCCTACCATTCACCATATACAAAAATAAACTCAAAGTGAATTAAAGACTTGAATTTAAGGCCTGAAACTGTGAAGCTACTAGACAAAAACATTGGAGAAGTGCTATAGGACATTGGTCTGGGCAAAGATTTTTCTGGGAAAGACCTCAAAAGCACAGCTAACAAAAGCAAAAATAGGTAATTGAGATTATATCAAACAAAAGAGCCTATGTACAGCAAAGGAAACAATTAACAAAATGAAGAGACAACCTAAAGAATGAGAAAGAATGTTTGCAAACTATCCATCTGAAAAGGGATTAATAACCAGAATATATAAGAAACTCAAACAACTCAATACAAAAAACAAACAAACAAACAAATAATTCAAATAAAAAATGGGCAAAAGACCTGAATAGATATTTATTAAAAGAAGGCATACAAGTGGCCAACAAGTGTATGAAAAAATACTCAATATCACTAATCATCAGGGAAATGCAAATTCAAACCACGATAAGATATCATCTCACCCCAGTTAGAATGGCTATTATCAAAAAGACCAAAAAATCAAAAATGCTGGCAAGGATGTGGAGAAAGGGGAACATTTACTTAAACACTGTTGGTGGGAATGTAGAGTAGTAAAAGTATTATGAAAAAAACAGTATGGCAGTTTCTCAAAAAACTAAAAACAGAACTACGATATGATCTAGCAGGCCTACTGCTGAGTATATAACCCAAAGAAAGGAAATCAGTATATTGAAGAGACATCTACATTCCCATGTTTATTGCAGCAGAATAGCCAAGATACAGCGTCAACCTAAGTGTCCACTGATGGATGAATGAATAAAGAAAATGTGGCATATATATCTATACAATGGAATATTATTCAGCCATAAAAAATAAAATCTTGTCATTTGCATCAACATGGATGAAACTGAAGGTCATTATGTTAAGTGAAATAAACCAGGCACAGAAAGACAAATATCACATGTTATCACTTATACAGGAGCTAAAAATGACAAAGCGGATCTCATGGAGATAGAGAGTAAACGGTGGTTACCAGGGAAGTGGAAGTGGGGAGGGAAGACTAAAGAGAAGTTGGGTAATGGGTACAAAATACAATTAGTAGAAGAAATAAGTTATAATATTTGATGGTACAATGGGAAAATTATAGTTAACAATGATTTATAGTAAATTTCAAAATAGTTAGAAGAGAAGAATTGTAAGTTTCCTAAGACAAAGAAGAGATAAATGTTTGAAGTAATTGATATTTTAATTACTCTGATCTGATCATGACACATTACATATATGCATCAAAATATCACATGTATCCCAAACACATATAAAACTATGATTTGTTGATTAAAAATACAAAAATGTTACATATAAAATTATGTCATTTAGCACATATTAACTAAAGTAACAAAAGCATATGATTATCCAACAGATGCAGAAAAAGCATTTGCTTACATTTATCATTACTCATGATTAAAACTCATAGCAAGCTAGGAATAGAAGGAAATTTTATTGATCTAATAAAGGACTGACGAAATCTGTAGCAAACATTATACTCAATGGTGAAATACAATCTCTTTCATACTGGAAAAAAGACCATGGTGTTCACTATCACCACTTCTATTCGGCATTGTATAGAAGGTCCTAGGCAGTGCAATAAGGCAAGAGAATGGAAAAAAAGGTATACAAACTGGAAAGGAAAATGTCAGGCTGTCTTTATTGGCAGACAACATGATCATCTTGTTAAATTCTATTCAAAAGCTATTACAATAATAAGTGAGTTTAGTAAGGTCAATATAAAGTTAATTTGCTTCTACATATTAATAACAAACAATTTAAAAGCAAAATTAAGAAAGCAATTTTATTTACAATGGCAACAAAAAGATGAAATACTTAAAAGATACATTTAATATGTGTGAAAAATCCACACACTGAAAACTAAAAAAAAAATTCTAAATTAAAGTGAAAGAAATCTAAATAAATTGAGAGATATACCATTTTTATGGATTGAAAGACCAAACAGGTGTCAGTTTATCCAAAATTGATCTATAAATTACAAGCAAAATTCCAGTAGGCTTCTTTGGTAGAAATTGATAAACTAATTCTAAAATTCATATGAAAACACAAAAGACCTAGAACAGCCATATTAATTTTTAAGAAAAACAAAGTTGTAAGACTTTCCCTACCTGTTTCCAAGACTTATTCTAGCTGGGCATAGTGGCTTACACCTATAATCCCAGCACTTTGGGAAGCCAAGGTAGGAGGATCACTTGAGCTCAAGAGTTCAAGACTAGCCTGGACAACATAGTGAGACCTTGTCTCTATTAAAAAAAAAAAAAATGGTTTTTTAATTAGCCAGGCATGCTGGTGTGTGCCTGCAGTCCCAGCTACTCAGGAGGCTGAGGCAGAAGGATCACTTGAGCCCAGGAATTGGAGGCTGTAGTGAGCTATGATTAAGCCACTGCACTCCAGCTTGGGCAACAGAGTGAGGCTCTGTTTCAAAGACAAGACAAGAAAAAGAAAGGCTTACTCTAAAGCTGCAATAATCAAGGAAGTGTGCTTTTAGTGTGAGGATGATTATATAGATCAATGGAACAGATTAGAGAGTACAGAGATAGACCTACACACATATGGTCAATAGATTATATGTAAAGGTGTCAAAGTAACTCAAAGGGGAAAGAATAGTCTTTTCAACAAGTGGTACTGAAGCAATTAGATACATATGGGCAAACAACAACAACAACAACAACAAAAACCCATGACTTATATTCGCTATAAAAAATTAACTAGAATTTTGCATTCGTTGCAATGTAAAAAAAAACATTATCTAGAGTCAGATTATGCTGAAGCCTAAAGTCTAGAAACTATAAAACTTTTGGGAGAAAACATATGAGGAATTCTTAGTGACTTTGAGTTTAGCAAAGATATCTTAACTATAACCAAATTATAAAAGAAAAAATCAATAAATTTGACTTCATTGTAGTAAAAAGTTCTGCTCTTTGAAAGATAGTGTAATGAAAATGAAACAACAATGCACTAACTAGGAGAGAATGTTGCAAACATATATCTGATAAAGGATTTAGATGCAGAACTCTTAAAACTCAATACTAAGAAACAACACAATTTAAAAATGGGCAAAAGATTTGAAAGCTACTTTACCAAAAAATAGACAAATAAAAAATTCACACACTAAAAGAAGCTCAACATCATTAGTCTCTAGGGAAATGCAAATTAAAATTGCAATGAGATACTACTATAGGCATTAGAATGGCTAGAATTTAAGTCTGACAATGTCAAGTGTTAACATGGATGTACAGTAACCGAAACTCTTGTGCATGGTTGTATGGCATGTCACTTTGGAAAACAATTAACAAGTTTAAAAATAAAATTCAATATGCACTTACCAAATGACCAAACAAGCCCATAGCTAGGAACTTAGCTAAGGCAAATGAAAACATGTCTCTACACAAAGACCTGTACATTAATGTTCATAGAAGCTTTATTCGCGTTCAAAAACTACACCCCATCTCATGTCTATCAATTGGTAAATGGATAAACAAATGATGGCACATCCATACAATGAAATCCTACTAGCAATAAAAATAAATGGATTACTGATATGGGCAACAACATGCATAAATCTCAAAAGCATTATGCTAAGTGAAAGAAACCAGACACAAAATACAACATACTGTATGATTCCATTTATATGACATTCTAGGAAAGGCAACACTATTGAGACAGAAAACAAATCAGTGTTTTCCAGGGACTGGGAATATGGAAAGGGGATTGATTCTAAAGAGGCATGAGAAAACCATTTAGGATGGTGAAAATAATGTCTATTTTGATTTTGGAAGCAGTTCCATTACTATGTACAATTGTAAAAGCACACGGAACTGGACACTTTAAAAGGGGAAATTTTATTGCATGTAAATTATACCTCAATAACAAATTAGAGTTTGGTAGAGTAGATGAATTCAATTGTTTTCCTACCTAAATGACCATATAGTCAATCACAGAACTGACAGATAAATCACAGTATATTCCCACAATGAAATATAGTTTACCAGGAGAATAATATGGCCACAAGAAACAATGAGGATAAATCTCATAAAAACAATGTTGAATCAAATAAACCAGAAAGAAAAGGTTACATTTACCTAATGAATACTGTTAGAAATCAGCAGTTATCTTCATGGTAGATGGTAGCCGTGTGGGATTAGTGACTGAAAGAAACACAGGACTTTTGGGGTTCTGGTAATGTTATGCCCTCATCTAGCTCCTATTACATGTATGTGTTCAATTTGTGAAAAGTTCTATATTTATGAGTATTTTTCTTTTGTGTGTTATAAGCAAGAAAAATGACTAGAAATAAACCTTCAGAAATGCAAAATATCTTTATGAACAATACTATAAAATGTAAATAATTTTTTAAAATCTGACTAAATAGAGGGCTATAGGGTGTTCTTAGATGGGAAGACTCAATATTCTAAAGCTGTCAAATGTCTTTAATCAATTAAAAACCATATCACTTAAATCTGCATTTAAAAAACTCCACATGCCTGGGAAAATATCTAATGAAAATTGCACAAGGTCTCCACAACTACAAGACATTAAGAAAATTGAAGACCTCAATAAATTCAGGGATGTATCATGTCCATGGATTTGAAGACTTGCTATAGTAGTACCCCATGTTCACAGTTTCACTTTCCTCAGTTTCAGTTATCCACAGTTGACTGTGGTCAAAAAATAGGCACGTACACTACAGTAAGATATTTTGTGAGAGCTAGATCACAGGCACATAACTTTTATTACAGTATATTGTTGTAATGATTCTATCATTAGTTGTTAATTTCTTACTGTGGTAATTTATAAGTTAAATTTTATCATAGGCATGTCTGTACAATAAAAAAGTGTAGTAAATACAATGATATGGTTTGGCTCTGTGTTCCCATCCAAATCTCATCTCGAATTCTAATCTCCAAGTGTCAAAGGAAGGATCTGTAATCCCATATTGAGAGAAGGAAGTGATTGGATTATGGGAATGGTCTCCCCTATGCTGTTCTCATGATAGTGAATTCTCACGAGATCTGATAGTTATTTAAGGGGCTCTTCCCACTTTGCTTCTCACACATGCTTTCTCTTGCCTGCCACCATGTAAGATGTGCCTGCCTCCCTTTCTGCCATGATCGTATGTTTCCTGAGGCCTCCCCAGCCATGCGGAACTGTGAGTCAATTAAACCTTTTTTCCTTCATAAGTTACCCAGTCTTGGGTAGTATATTTAATAGCAGTGTGAGAATGCACTAATACAGTACTATCCATGGTTTCAAGTATCCACTGGGGGTCTTGGAACATACCCCCTGCAAATAAGGGGGAAACTACTGTATTGCAAAGATGTTAATTCTCCCCAAATTTAGCTATAGATTGAATACAATCCCATTCAAATTCCCAGCAAATGTTGTAGAAATTGATGAATTCATTCCATAAGTCACATGGCAATGCAAAAGGCTAATAATACTAAGGCAATGTTGAAGAAGGACAAAATGAAGGATTTACTCTAGACTACGATGATTTATTATAAAACCACATAATGAAAACAGTGTGATTCGGGAACAAGGTCAGACAAACCAACCAACGAAACAGAAAACAAGGCCCCAAAACAGGCTGCCTAATTTATAACAAAACTGTCACTGTAATACAGTGGGAGGAGAATTATTTTTTTTTCTGTCTGTGTGTGTGTGTGTGTGTGTGTGTGTGTTTTCTTTTTTTTTTCTTTTTGAGACAGAGTTTCAGTCTTGTTGCCCAGGCTGGAGAGCAATGGTGCAGTCTTGGCTCACCACAACCTCGGCCTCCTGAATTCAAGTGATTCTCCTGCCTCAGCCTCCTAAGTAGCTGGGATTACAGGCATGCACCACCACGCCTGGCTAATTTGTTTTGTATTTTTAGTAGAGATGGGATTTCTCCACATTGGTCAGGCTGGTCTCAAACTGTCGACCTCAGGTGATCTGCCTGCCTCAGCCTCCCAAAGTGCTGGGATTACAGGTGTGAGCCACATGCCTTGCTTAAGAATGGCCTTTTTAATAAATGCTGCTTAATTGATTGGATAACAACATGGAAGAAAGTAAACTTTAACCTAACCTCACAGAATATCCAAAAATCTATCCTAGTTTCATCATAGATATGACTGTGAAAGGAAAAATAATAAGGCTTCTGTAACAGTGTTGTCCAATAGAATTATAATACAAGTCATGCATATAATTTAAAATTTTATAATAGCCACATTAAAAATATTTAAAAAATAAAATTAATTTTAATATATTTTATTTATCCCCAATTTCAAAAATCTTATTATTTCAACTTGTTTTATTTATTTATTTGTTTATTGGTTTGTGACCAGTATTGATCTCTTGCCCAGGCTGGAGTGCAGTGGTGCAATCGTGGCTCACTGAACCTCAACCTCCTGGTCTTAAGTGATCCTCCCACCTGCCGAGTAGGTGGGACTATGAGCATGTGTCAACATGTCTGGCTAATGTTTTTAGTTTTTACAGAGACAGGGTTTCCCTATGTTGCCCAGACTGGTCTTGAACTCCTGGACTCAAGCAATCCTCTTCCTCAGCCTCTCAAAGTGCATATATCTGACAAAGGACTTATATCTAGAATCTATACAGATTACAAATCAATGATGAAAGGGCCAATAACACAATAAAAGCATGGGCAAAAGACTTCAATAGAGACTTCTTACAGAAGAATATCTAAATAAGCATGTGAAAAGTTATGCAACATCATTTGGCACGAGCCACTGCACTGAGCCAAGAATGATTAGTGAGATGTTTTACATTATTTCATTCATACTAAGTCTTCAGAATCTGATGCATATTTTACACTTACAGTATGTCTCTGTTCAGATGATACATTTAAATGGTTAAAGTGAAATGTAACCCTACTAAAGTTGTGTTTAATATAAAATCATTTTACACTGCTTCAGTTTTTAAATTTAAATTAATTAAAATTTTAAAAATTAAAAATTCAGTTTCTCATTCACACTAGTTACAACTCAAGTATGAAATAGTGGCTACTATATTTGGACAGCACAGTTCTAGAAAGTAAGAGAGAACATCTACATGACCTTGGAGTAGGGAAAGATTTCATAAACAGGATGCAAACATCAACAGCAATAAAGGAAAGTGATATTGTTTGGCTCCATGTCCCCACCCAAATCTCACCTTGAATTGTAATCTCCATAATCCCCACGTATCAAGGGTGGGACCTGGTGGAGGTAATTGAATCATGGAGGCAGTTTCCCTCATGCTGTTTTTGTGATAATGAGTGAGTCTCACAGACCTGATGGTTTTATAAGTGTCTGGCATTTCCCCTACTTGCACCCACTCTGTCCTGCTGCCTTGTGAAGAGGTGCTTTCCACCATGATTGTAAATTTCCTGAGGCCTCCCTGGCAATGTGGAACTGTGATTCGATTAAATTGCTTTCCTTTATAAATTATCCAGTGTCAGGTATTTCTTCATAGCAGTGTGAGAACTAATACAGAAAGTATTGGTAAGTTTGGCTTTATTTAGATAAATACTTCTCGCTGGGTGCAGTGGCATTGCCTGTAATCCCTGCTACTTGGGAGGTCAGAGTGGGGGATTGCTTGAAGCCAAAAGTTTGAGGCTTCTGTGCATTATGATTGTGCCACTGCATTCCCAGGCTTTTATTAGAGATACCGTCTCTTAAAAAAAAAGTACTTCTGTTTATTCAAAGACATCATTAGAGAGTAAAAAAGGGAGCCAAAGAGTAGAAGACAACACAATAAAAGTATGGGCAAAAGACTTCACTAGAGACTTCATACAGAAGAATATCTAAATAAGCATGTGAAAAGTTATACAAAATCATTATCAGGTAAATGCAAATTAACACCATAATGAGATACCACTGTACACCTGTAATAATAGCAATATCAGCAAAACAAAACAAAGTGGAGACTATCAAGTGTTGACAAGGATGTGGAGCAAGGGGAGCTCTCATTCCTTGCTGAGAGTATATACATTGGTACAATCACTTTGCAAAACTGTTTGATAGTATCTACTAAAACTATCATACATACCTACCCTATGACATAGCAATTCCACCCTCAGGTATATGCTAATGTTCTTTTCTTAACCAAACCCGAGCCAGGTTCCTCTGATCCTCTTCTTAACTAGGCCTCACCTTGGCCTATGAAAAGAACAGACTCTCGACATAAGTGATTTTGTCCATCCCTTGTCTCTCCACATTAAAAGGCTTAAACAAACACTAACATAGTTTCTGAAAGCTCAAGATCCAATCACTAAGATGGCCATAACCTCCCTTGAAGTGCCTGCCTAAGAAAACTTAAGGTTGCCAAAATAATGGACTGCTTGTTTTAGCCAACACGTGATGACAGGCACCACTGTCACTCGTTCTCAGAACATTTATTAAATAAAAAGCTTACAACTGTGAATCCTTCCTCTGTCCCTTTGAGACACATGCGTATCTCCTACAACTCAGGAGTGTCTTTCTCAAGGACCTGATAAACCATTCCTTTGAAATGTAATCATCAGGAAGGATAGGGCCACTGTCTCCCAGTCTCTGTGGAAAGACAGAATTCTGACTTTGTTAACTGCCAGCTAACAGATGCAGCTGGCCTAACCCGCATGGCCACTGACCAGCCCTTTGTGATTTTTCACTTCCCTGACTCTACTGAGCCCTGACCACCTCCTTACGCCCTCCTTCTCCCTATAAAACACTCAGTCGCTTCTGTAGAAATTGAAGTTGAGCTCAGTTTACACTGGAACCTCTACCTTATTGCAATAGCATGTTACTGATTAAAATCTGCCCTTACCGTTTTAACCAGTGTCTAGCTTTATTTATCTTTGGCAATACTCAACAGACACAAGTACATATGTGCACCAAAAATACGCACGTATAAGAGTGCTCAAAGCAGCATTATTCACAATCAAAACAACTGAAAACAACCTCAATACCCAAAAACAGAAGGCACATAGTCATACAATGGAATAAAATGGAGCAATGGAAAAGAACAAACCACTTCTGCACATAACAACATGGATAAATATCCCCCAAAGAATGTGATATGGTTTGGCTGTGTACCCACCCAAATCTCAACTTGAATTGTATCTCCCAGAATTCCCATGTGTTGTGGGAAGGACCCAGGGATGGGTAATTGAATCATGGGGGCCAGTTTTTCCTGTGCTATTCTCGTGATAGTGAATAAGTCTCATGAGATCTGATGGTTTTATTAGGGGTTTACGCTTTTTCATCTTCCTCATTTTCTCTTGCCACTGCCACGTAAGAAGTGCCTTTTGCCTCCTGCCATGATTCTGAGGCCTCCGCAGCCATGTGGAACTGTAAGTCCAATTAAACTTCATTTTCTTCCCAGTCTCAGGTATGTCTTTATCAGCAGTGTCAAAACAGACTAATACAGAATGTTTAATGAAAGAAGCCAGGTACAAAAGAGTATATACTTGTATGGGTTTTTCTATTGTTGTGGAACCAATTCCCACCAGTTTGGCAGGTTTACAACAACACCCTTTTATTATCTTACAGTTCTGTAGGTTGGAAGTCCAGGCATGGCTCAATGGGGCCCTTTGCTCAGGGTCTTACAAGGCTGCAATTAAAGTGTCAGCTGGGCTGCAGGTCTCATCTATATCTCAGGGTCCTCTTCCAAGCACATTCAGTTTGTTGGCAGAATTCGGTTCCTAGTGGTTGGAGGGTACAGGGTCTGTTTTCTTGCTGCTTGTCAGCTGGAGGTCAGTCTCAGCTCCTAGAGGCCTCTTGTTCATAGGCCCTCCCATACCATGGCAAATTTACTACTTCTTCAAGGCCAAGAGGAACATATCTCTCTCAAGCTATGAATCCAGTCTCTGACTTCAGGAAGTCCTTGTTAAGGGCTCACCTGATTGACTTAGGCCTACCCAGGACAATCTCTCTTTTGATTATCTCAAAGTGAATTGTTTTGGGGCTTAATTATATTTGCATAATCCCCTAACTTCATCATGGGATGAAATGAAATCCATCATATTTATGTTCCCACCATATTCCAGAGGATTAGTTTTTTTTTTTTTTTTTTTTTTGAGATGGAGTTTTGCTCTTGTTGCCCAGGCTGGAGTGCAATGGTGTGATCTCAGTTCACTGCAAATTCTGCCTCCTGGGTTCAATCAATTCTCCTGCCTCAGCCTCCTGAGTAGCTGGGATTACAGCGCCTGCCACCATGCCCAGATAATTTTTGTAATTTTAGTAGAGGCAGATTTTTGCCATGTTTGCCAGGCTGGTCTTGAACTCCTGACCTCAGGTGATCCACCTGCCTCAGCCTCCCAAAGTGCTGGGATTAAATTTGTGAGCCACTGTGCCCAGTCCAGAGGACTAGATTCTACACAGCAAGCACACTAGGGAGCAGGAAGCATGGGGTCCTTTTAGAATTCTGCCTACCACATTACTGAATGATTCAATTTTTGTAAAGTAAAACAAAACAAAACAAAAACTGCAAGAGTAATCTAAGATGATAAGAGGCAGATGATAAGTACCTTTGCTGGGCAGGGCATATAATGGGGAGAAAGCATGAGGGAGTCTTTTGGGTGCTGATAACATTCTATAGCTTGATCTCAGAGAAAATTACACAAATGCGCACTTTGCAAAAATTCATCAGCTGTAGGCTTAACCTTTGCAGATGTTACTGTATGCACGTAATACTGCAATAAAAATGTTTATGCAAAAAATTAAAGAAGGTTCTCAGGGCATGTTCTTTAATTATACACAAGAATGATAACTAGCATTAAAATTGTTTCTATAAAATGACCACTGATAAGTACCTGAAATTAGTTTATGACTCCAAGTCATTCAAATACGCCAAGTTTATGTACACCATTAATTTAATTGGAAAGTTGTCTTGTAAAAATACAAACAAGTTAATTTCAGCCTGGCTCTTATTCAAATGATAATAACTTTTAGGTACTTCAATTTGAATGAGCATGATACTGTTTTCTCTCTCCATTGCATGGAAGTATGCACTCCCAAGTTCAATGTGGAGGCAACAGTGTCAGTGCATATATGTGAGTGTGTGTTTGGTGGACTGAGCAAGGAAATTAAAAAAAAAGACTGATGGGTCTAATCTGATAGGTTAGGTAAAATCTTTACTTTCTTAGGATACTGACCTAAGAACACTTGAGAGAAACACAAAACTCTTCTAAGAGAGGTGGCAGGCACTACTTCCAGAGCTGACTAACTCCAAGCTAATTCCATTCTGTACATTCCCAGTCTGTTCCAAGGCAAGGAAGTCATACTATTTTCTGATGAATATAAATGAATGTGGCTCTCCATGCTAATCAAAGCAGGAAAATACATTTACCCTAACTTATTGTAATTAGCACATACAGAAATCATATAAATGTGATATCAATGAACTGTAGGCCAATATTACCTATGAATTTAATGCAAAATGTTAAATAAATTATCAAACATAATGAAAAAGTAATAAGACATCATATAAAGTAATAAGACAAAGTAATAACACATCATGACCAAGTGGTATTTATCTCAGCAATGCAAGGATGGTTCAATATCCATAAATCTACTGTATAATTCATAATATTAATCAAATTAAGGAGGAAAAAATCAGACATCTCAAAAGATGCTGAAAAGACATTTGACAAAATTCAACATCCATCTGTGATTAAAAATATTCTCACCAAAATAGAACTAGATTGCTATTTCCTCAAAATGATAAAATATATCTCAGTCAATCCAGAAGCCAGTTATCATGCTTAAATGGGAAAAATACCAGCAGCATTCTCATTATGAGTAGGAATATATTAAGGAAATAATTATCACTACTGTTATTTAACATTGTTCTGGAGATTTTAGAAACAAAAGAAACCAGCGAGACAAGATAAATAAGAGGTATACAATTTAAAAGCAAAAAGTAAAGGTATAATTTGCAGTTGTTATGATTGTATATATGGGGGAACTCAGGGGAATCCATTGAAAAACTTTTACAACAAAGAGAATGTAATAAAACCGATAAGTACAAAATTACTACACAAAAATCAATAACTTTCATATATACAAACAACAGTAGAAAGATAAACTGGAAAATATCTTATTGACGATAGCAACAAAAACTAATACATCTATTAATAAAATTAATGATTATGCTAGATCTATATGCTCTAAAGTGTACAATATTCCTGAGGGTCACAAAAAAGACATGAACAAATGGAAAGATAACTCATACCATAATTTTGTAAGTTCTCGCCAAGTTACTTATACATTTAACTCAATCCCGTAAGAGTATTCACAGGACTTTTTTTTGGTAGATAGACAAGCCTATACTAAGTTCCTATAGAATATCAAACAAGCAAGAAGAGTCAGGAAATTTTAGAAAAAGAAAATCAATAATGGGAATACTCTTCCTACCAGATAGTAAAATACCTAAAATTAAAAAATATGTAAATATATAAAATTAGATATTTAAAATAGTGTGGTATTGATACATAACAGACAACTAAATTGAATATAATAGATGGTGTGGAAATAAGTCCAAGTTCAGGAATCTTATATGTGATAAATGTGTCATCTTACATAAGAGAGGAAAAGAGAGATTATTCACTAATTTTTTAGGATAGCCAGGGAAACATATAAAAAGTAAGGCTGAATCTATAGCTCACATTTTATACTAGGAAAATTTATTGATGTAAATACTTAAATGTTAAAATATTGAAAATAATCAAGAAGACTAGAAGAAACTGTGAGAAATTTCTTCTACAAACTTGGAAGACGCTCTTTCTAACTACTATATAAAACCCAGAAGCCATATAATAAAAATGTTTCAAACTACTATATGAAGTTAGAAATTTTACGCAAGAAAAGCCACTATAAATAAAGTCAAGCACAAACAAGAAACTGGTAAAAAAAAATTTGTAATTTGCATCATTACAAAAAAGGGCTAAATTTCCCTTTTGATAAAGAATCTGTACATATTATTAAGAAAAAACCAACAAACCATTAGAAAACTGGACAAAGGATGGAATCAACTGGTCACAGAAAAGAAGACGCAAATGGCTCCTCAACATATAAAAAGATGTTCAATCACCTTGTTAAACAAAAAATGAAATTCAAACCACTCTAAGATCTATATTTCACCATCAGATCAGTAACATACCAGTTAGTGCAAATGTAGAGATCGAGTTCTCATACTTTGCTGCTGGGAATGTGAACAAGCACACTGTTGATGAAGGACAAGTTAACAGTATCTATCAAAATTCCCGATTCACATATCCTTTGCTCCAGTATTTCCACTTCTAAGAATTTATCCTAGAGATAAATTCACACATGTGCTTAATGGCCTAAGTTCTCAGTTAATTGTTGTACCACTGTTTGCAATAGCCAAAGATTTGAAATTACTTAAACTTTGCATCATAGGGGGCTGGCTACATCAATTATGTTACATCTACACAGTGGGATACTGTGCAGCTATAAAACAAAGAAGAAAGTGCTTTATGTACTAATATGGAATAAGCTCCAAAATAAAATGAAAAGTTCAAAAAGAGTGCACACAGCATGCTGCCGTGCTATCATTTGTGTTAAAAAAAGAAAAAATATGATATGTAAATTTGCTCTTACATTCATAAATTCTGTCTGCAGGAATGCCTAAGAAACTGATGACAATGTCTATCACCAGTATAGGACCTGGATTGCTCAGGGACAAGGAAGGGAAAGAGGACTTTTTATTTTGAACCTTTTGTACCCTTTGATTTTGAACCATGCAAATATATTATCAAAAAATGCATAACACATTAAATTTTATGATGTGTGACATAATATACCCTTATGTCACACATCATAAAATTTAATGTGTTATACATTTTTAATAGTTTATTAAATAATCTATTTAATTTATTTAAAAGTTTAATAGTTTATTAATTTGTTATGCATATTTAAGAGTTATACTTCAGCCTGTCCATGCTTATCCTGAACCTGGCTGAAAATAAAATCTCTTGTTAATCCATATAGCTGGTTGATTAAGGTACTACTGAAGAGAAATAATATATTACTTGAAAACTAATGTTTCAAAATAAAAGTTAAATAAGAAAATAAAAAGGCTTTTTAGGAAAAAAGAAAAAGTTGATCAGCAATAGGGATGGTAGGATCACAGTTTGTTCAAAGCAGTCAAACAAGTATCAACAACAAAAAAGAACTTGTGTGAATGTTTAGCTAAACTGTCTCTAAGGGAATAGACTAAAACTTTGGCAAGGAGGAGAGGGGATAAGATAATACATTTTACTTTTTATTAGATATTTCCATATTGTTGGATTACTCTGATTATTTGATATATTAATTTTAGAATTTAAAAATTTTAATCAGGTTTAAATTATTTAAAAAGCCTACATTTTCATTGGTAAGCAAATATGCATAAGTGTTTAGGCTAGGAGTTTAAAGGGAAAAACATATGCATAAAGATGTTCATTCAACACCATATATAAAATATAAATATATGCATATATAACATATATACAAATGTAAGTTAAACAATAAGACAATAGTTCACCATACCTACCAGACAGGATATTCAATTAAATCACATTAATGTATACTACATGGTAATTGGCATAATATCTATGATATAATGTTGACTTTTAAACGATACAAAATTTTTGGCTAGGCGTAGTGGCTCACACCTGTAACCCGACACTTTGGGAGGTCAAGGTGAGACGATTGCTTGAGGCCATGAGTTTGAGACCAGCCTGGGCAACATATTGAGACTCCATCTCCACAAAAAATAAAAAATTAGCCAGGTGCTTCAGTCCAGGAGTTTGGGGCTGCAATGAGCCATGATCAGGCCACTGCCCTCCAGCTTGGGTGATAGAGAAAGACCCTTTCTCTCTAAAACAAACAAACAAACAAACAAACAAACAGAGGCTGGGCATGGTGGCTCATGCCTGTAATCCCAACACTTTGGGAGGCTGAGGCGGGCGGATCACCTGAGGCCGGGAGTTTAAGACCAGCCTGGCCAACATGGTAAAACCCCATCTCTACCAAAAATACAAAAACTAGCTGGGCGTGGTGACACACATCTGTAATCCCAGCTACTTGGGGAGGCTGAGGCACGAGAATCACTTGAACCTGGGAGACAGAGGTTGCAGTGAGCTGGGATCATGCCACTGCACTCCAGCCTGGGTGACAGAGTCAGACTCTGTCTCAAAAAAAAAAAAAAAAAAAATACAAAATTTCATGTACAACTTACTAAAAAATATTCCTATGGAAAGAAAGAAAATAAGTGAGAAAGTGGTGGTAGGGTTATACTTGATTGGTCTCTTTTCAACACCTTCTATAATTTCAAAACTAATTTTTTCAGATTTTTTCCAAATTTTTCACCTTTAGGGTTTTCCTACTTTTGTTAGTATTTGAGAAGCAAAACGAAGTGAAAGATGCCTGCTTGTCAATGCAATGAAGATAACTAACTGCCCAGCATGAAGTGCAGACATTTATCAGGACAGAGCCACTTACCTGCACCTCCTGCTGTAGGAGGAGGAAGAGGGGGAGGGGCTGCCTGGCACAGGGAGGTGCTTTTGAAAGGCTGCAGCAGCTTCTCTAGGGCCTGCGCACTGTCTTCAGGCAGCACCTTCGTCTTGGGGCTGCCAAAGAGGTCCCTGATGTCCTTTCTTTGTCTGGATTCTTGGAGGAAACTCTCAAAAGATTTGTCTTTGAGTCTGAGAGAGGAAAAAAGTGAGATTCTTTTCTTCGGAGGCTTAGAAGCATCTGGGAAGGTCTCTTGCAAACTCACTTTCTCAAGGAGTGTGGGGACATCTTCAATCTTGCTACAGGGTGGGGACCTAAGTGCAGGAAAGATCTTGGATGGCCGATTGGGCAAACTATGGGTGCGGAGGACAGGGTCAGGAGGGCTAAAGGCTGAGGGCCGGTTTCTCCCAGGGGAATGCTGGTCCCTGTCTTTATTGGAATTGGTTTTCCGAAGGCTGGATGAGCGAGTGCAGGCCTGTGTGGGTAAAGTTTTGGATTCTTGCTTGGCCCAAGCCTTCTTCCCACCTTCAGAGTTGGAAAGAAGGGGCTCTAGAGACCTTCGGATGGCATTGGCTATGAGCCGCAGTGGGGACTTGGGTGGAGGCACGCTTCGCTCCCCTTGAGCTTGTTCCACGGGGGTCCTCATCTTCTCCTGAGCCCCCCTCTGGGTTGGCAGGGGCTCTCTTGCTGCCCTAGGGAGCAGCAAGGGGCGGACTGGTTTTAGCACACGGCCTCCTCTATCATTCTCAGCACTTTTCCGGGAAAGTCGCTCCCCGGTTTTGAGGTGCACACTCTCAGGGATGGAGTCATTCCAATCCAACAACATGGTCTTCTGCTCCTGAGTGAGGACTAACTTCTTTAGGCCCAACTTCTCCTTTGCCAGCGCTGGTCCTCCCTCTTCTTCCTTCCCAGCTCCAGTACGCCCTTTTTCCCAGTCTTCTCCAGCCAAGGGAGATAGCTCTTGACCTGGCCAGTTCCTGTCCTTCCCCCAGATGGGGTGTGGGTCTCTGTGGTTGCTTCCAATGTCCCCAAGAGGTGCCTCTGCTGGCTGGCACTCATCAGAAGTCATCTCTGCAGGGCCTGAGAGGCCATCTTCACCAGGGCTTACCAGGCAGTACTCTGCCCACTCTGGCTTTGGGTGATGAGGCAGATACAGTGGAATTTCCCTGGGTGCTCCTTGGGCTATGGCTCGCCTTTGAAAGGTTGGGGTGGGAGGACTTGCATGGCCTCTCAAGACCTGTGAGAGGGACTCAGAAGCTGTCATCTAGATGGGATGGGCAAAAATAGCAGTTATTTTAAAAATTTCACCATTTATTTATATGATTAAAGCAAATCTCAATCTACAACCCCCTCCCCTTTTTTCTGACCATCTCAGATGCCCAAATTCAAAAATTATTTTGCCTAAGATGATTTCAAAGGGATACTCTTTGTTCTAAGTAGCTGCCTTGGGTCCTACCAGGATCTGCCCAGAACCCCCAAATCAGCATTGATGAAAGGCTTTTCTGAATCACAGATTACCTGGGTTGAAAGCCAGGGGGAAGGCAAAGGCAGAACCCTGCTGTTGTAAGCTCCTGTGCCCATGAGGGTAGGGCTGGCTGGGCCTCTGTGGGTGCTCAGTCATTGTCTATACTAAAGGGCATGATCTGCCCATAGGTATGTTCCTCTAACAACCAAGAAACCAAGGCTTCTTCTTTGGAGGCCATTAAAGTAAGAAGCGACAGTCACCCTCTGGGCTGAAGCTGTGGTAGCACAAGAATGGCCCTTAAGACCTTCCAATGACCCTTTTTAACCTCCCACCTTGCACCATCGAGAAAGTAGCTATTTCTAGCACGCAGGAACTTGGCCCTTGGCAAAGAGGGAACATGAGTGGACTCTAGGGGTGGCTGTGTCCTCTCAAGAGCTCTGGTGCCTGAAGGGCAGGTAATAGCACAGGGGTTTCACCAGAGCACCCATCTTTTCTGTCTTGTGCACTCTACTTTCCAGAGTCTAGAACAGGCCTGGCAGGTAACAGAGGCTTGATAAATACATACAGAAGGAAAGAGTCCAGCCTGCATATCAATGATAATATTTTATATTCAAGGAAGATGTTGCTTCCAAGGTTCTTGGATGCTACCAAAGGAACCCTCACTTCCGTGCCTTCCATCCTACAGCTGCAAATTCCTCAATGCCCTTTGCAAGTTCTCAAGGGAAAGGTGTCCTAGCAGCTCTGTATCTCATGGAGACCTGGCATGGAGTCTAAGCCCTGTAAAGTTTGCTGAGGGAATGACTGTGTCCTCAGGGATGGCTGTGAAGGAGCAGCAGGAGATTTTGTGAAAGGTATACATGAAGGTGGCTGGGGTAGAACCTTGAGAGAGTATCTTCTGGCCCTGGCTTTGCACTTAGGTTGACCTACGAGCACATGGAATCCAGAGATAAGTGTGGAAGGTGGGAAGAGTACAGGTAGCTCAGCTTCCTGACACCTGGGCAGGACCCTCAAGGACACTCACCTGAGGTGGGGAAGAACCATCTGGAGCATGCTCAGAAACACTGGCTGAAGAAGAAGATGGTGGGGAAGATGAACGAGAAGACAATGAAGGAAGAGGAAGAGAAGGAGAAGGGTCCTTTGGAGGTGACATAGTTCTTTTGTTCACTGGCGTCAAACCTACCAAGGAAAGAACACACTCTTCATTACAAAAGTGTTATTATTTTATCAAGAAAAGAGGAGGCTTTAAGTGAAGCTCCAATTCTATAAACCATCAGAAAGAAGAAGATGTCAGAGCCTGACTCAGAGGTTCCTGGTGCCCGAGGTGTGGGACTCAGAGGAATGGGTATAGCAGTATCAGGGTCCCGTGGGGCAAAGGAAGTCCCAGGGTGAGAAGTCTAAGAACCATTATGTTTCAGACTCATGCGAGGATGCTCTTGAGAGATGCATCAGGGCATTTCCAGAACATTTCTTAGAAATGTACATCTGCCTCCAAAGAGCATCCTAAACCCATTGTGGTTGGGAGCTGGGCTGTGTTAAATCACTCAGTCAATAAACCACCTGAGCTTTCTTCCCACAAGATGCTGGACCCTTAGCCATGGGCCCAGAAAGGTTAGACATCCACGACAAATGAGATGGGCTCTTTCTTCTCACATGTGTGCCAAGAGGCTCTCAGACAGGAGGAGTCATTTGAGATTTTAAGAGAATACAAGAGAGGGAGGTTACAGTGAGTATCAAATCATTTGAAGGATATGGAGTGGGCCCATGCCAAGCTCCTGTTGGTCAGGGAACAAACAGGATACAGTGTGGCTACTCAGAGATGGAGGTGAAAGGAGTGGGGCAGGGCCCTGAGGACAGGCCTGGTTCTGTGCTGTGGGGGGCTGAGATCATCTAGTCTGCTGACAGTCGTAGCCTACTGCAAGATCAACCAAGCTCACATATGTGTACTCTCTTCCTCTCCCCCTCCCCTCCTTCTTACTCTCTTCCCTTGCTTCCCTCAAGCATGGTAACCTTAAATCTAAAATCTCAAACATTTTGTCTCCATATTGGGTCATTTGAGATCACTTGCTCAAACTGATTCAGTAAAATGCCATGTACCCTCTCAGATCTGCCCTCTCAGTACCTACCCTCAGCCCAACCAGCTCTCCCATGAACTGTGGTGGCATATAGGGATGTCCCTCAGAAACTTCCCAGGACCGCCACATGGAACGAGTCCGCTCTCTTGTCCATCTCCCTGCTTCTGGCCGCTCAGCTGACTCATTCAGATTTTCCTCCAGGGTGTCTAGCCTTCAGATTTTCACCCGCTTCTTAGTGCAACACAATCCCCTGGTCTCAGTTTCCCCAAAGCTCCGAGGGATAAGCTCCTCCTCAGGGACCCACGCAGGCCAAGTCTCATCCCAAGGAGAGTTCCACTGAGTCCCCTCCACCCCTGGGGCCCCACACTGTTCTCGATATTCTCCCCTGCTTTCCCCCGTACATCAATGCGAACATGTGTGACTGCACATCCCAGGCGTGGGCTCTGAACAGATGGCACCACATGCACACGGTCAGCAAGCTCCCAGAGGGAGGTCTCGCAGAAAACTTTGGAGGGAAAAGGTAATTCTGGAAACAGATCTGATCTGAGGGTGGCAGGAAGGAGCTGCCAGGGAGGCGGCTGGCCTGCCTCCCGCTACTGCACCCCCATCGCAGCCCACGATTAGAAGGTTCAAGCCTAAAAAGGCAAAAGTTGTGAGTCAGTCCTTGCCTTGCTTCCCGTCCTTGTCCTCAGCTTGCCAAATTCCTGCCAAATTCCTTCCTTCCTTCCTCCTTGCACCCTCATTCTCCCTCTCTGCCATCTTCTGAATCAAACTCCTTCACTTGCCTCAATTCCTCTCAGCTCAACAGACTGCCTTTTTGTTCCCCTGAGGATCCCTCAGGGACTTCCTGACAGGAAGCCAGGGCCACCTCAGGAACCAAGCCTGACAGAAACGCCTCAGGGCTCACGAGGTCATGACCCAGAAGCTGCTCCCTTCTTCTCCTTTCTCTAATCCCCACTCCCACCGCTGCTAGGGGGTCTCCTTCTCTCCACACGCGGTCCTCATGCACTGCCTTCAAGATGGAACTCCAGCAAGGCTTGAGGAGATGAGGGAATCAAAGCCCCAGCTCAGGCCGCGCCCCTTGTCCCTGGGCTGCCCTTCAAGCCACTGCTTGGGAGGTGGGCACAGCCTGGGGAGAGAGGTGATGGGAAACCTCCCCTTCCTGATGCCCACTGTGTCTTTGGGTCCTCTCAGAAGATGGTGAAGGGGAGCCTGGAAGTCCACCCCTTCACATGCACACCAGCTGCCCGGCTCTGAGCAAGTTACTTAATCCCTCAGTCTCCTCATCCAAAAAATGGGCTGTCTGGTGCAGTTTCATGGAGTGGTTGAGCAGATAACATGGGCTAAAAAGAGATGCCCAGTTGGCCGGGTGTG